>NC_056731.1:1184941964-1185154464 GCF_019279795.1 Protopterus annectens | reverse complement strand
TTAATATCACATTTTACAATCTTCTGAAGTTCCACCATTGTGTCTTTTCAGGACCACCTAGAAGCACTAGATCACCAAATAAATGCATTTGTGGATTACATGTTTGGATCTAGAGGTGGGTGTACAAGTTATATAAAACTTTACTAGCATGCAGTATATATTAAAGTGCATTATAGTAAGGCTACTGTGAATAAAAAACAAGTTTATTAGGAATTACAGACTCTGTGTTTCCTCAAATATATATATAGTTTGTAAAATCCTCAAATGAATATATAGTTTGTAAAAATATATTGTCTGCGTTTTATAGCAGGTTTTTGCAGCATGTAGTGTTAGCTTAGATTAGTGGTCTTGACATGTTGTGATTCAGTCAGGTTTCTGCCCACAGAATGTTAGTAATGATGACTTATTCCAGTATCAGGAGGCAATAAACAACGTGCATACAGACAAGGTTCCCCCAAAGTCGCTCTGGTTTGTACAATAAACAACGTGCATACAGACAAGGTTCCCCCAAAGTCCCTCTGGTTTGTACAATAAACAACGTGCATACAGACAAGGTTCCCCCAAAGTCCCTCTGGTTTGCACAATAAACAACGTGCATACAGACCAGGTTCCCCCAAAGTCCCTCTGGTTTGTACAATAAACAACGTGCATACAGACAAGGTTCCCCCAAAGTCCCTCTGGTTTGTACAATAAACAATGTGCATACAGACAAGGTTCCCCCAAAGTCCCTCTGGTTTGTACAATAAACAACGTGCATACAGACAAGGTTCCCCCAAAGTCCCTCTGGTTTGTACAATAAACAACGTGCATACAGACAAGGTTCCCCCAAAGTCCCTCTGGTTTGTACAATAAACAACGTGCATATAGACAAGGTTCCCCCAAAGTCCCTCTGGTTTGTACAATAAACAACGTGCATACAGACAAGGTTCCCCCAAAGTCCCTCTGGTTTGTACAATAAATAACGTGCATACAGACAAGGTTCCCCCATAGTCCCTCTGGTTTGTACAATAAACAATGTGCATACAGACAAGGTTCCCCCAAAGTCCCTCTGGTTTGTACAATAAACAACGTGCATACAGACAAGGTTCCCCCAAAGTCCCTCTGGTTTGTACAATAAACAACGTGCATACAGACAAGGTTCCCCCAAAGTCACTCTGGTTTGTATAATAAACAACATGCATACAGACCAGGTTCCCCCAAAGTCGCTCTGGTTTGTACAATAAACAACGTGCATACAGACAAGGTTCCCCTAAAGTCACTCTGGTTTGTACAATAAACAACGTGCATACAGACAAGGTTCCCCCAAAGTCCCTCTGGTTTGTACAATAAACAACGTGCATACAGACAAGGTTCCCCCAAAGTCCCTCTGGTTTGTACAATAAACAACGTGCATACAGACAAGGTTCCCCCAAAGTCCCTCTGGTTTGTACAATAAACAACGTGCATACAGACAAGGTTCCCCTAAAGTCACTCTGGTTTGTACTTGCATGAACAAGAAGTGTAACAATGTACAGGATGCTTAGCCGCAAGAAACACAATGACTGACAAATAAACAACATAGGGAAAATGTTTCACACTCTTCGAATGGTAGCCATAGACCACAGTAATGTACCCTCCAAGTTGGTTATGCTTGATTAGAGAGTTCAGAGGGTTTCACAAGCATGATGAGAAGTTGGGAGTTTCCCCACATTAAGAATTTTTTCAGACAAACACAACCTGACAAAACAGATTTAGTGAATAGTGTTTCTGAGCTGTAGTCACTTGATATTCATTGTGAATGTGAAGGTACAACATTGCTTACATGAATAATGAAAGAGAACTTACCGAGGAAAGAGACATGATGCGAATTGTAAGTGCAACATTTGTGCATGCTGTAAAAACTTTCCCATAGGTCTTCATTTGTGTAAGCAACTTTGAGTACATTTTTGGGCAATGTTTTCCTATAACTATCATTCTTGGACCTCATCACATAGTATAAAACATTTGCTAAAGACGTTAGTGCTAATGCAGGTTCTGTTGCTCCCATGTAAAATTAATATTTGAAATATATTTCATTCTTTCTACTGGATTTCAGCAGTTGTAATGAATAGCAACAGAAACCGACGAGTTTCAAGGCAACTCTTGACCTCTCATGAATGGCAGCCTTGAAAGCAGTTTTCTCCAATGCAGCTGGCAAACAGTATGACTAAACCCTGGTACATAAACAACAGAATAAGGCTGTCTGCAGGTTTTATATATGCAGAAACTGCTGTAGATTGAAGAAAATCTACTGCTAGGCATTACATGCATAAAATGGCACTGTGCTCTATTAACTAGTACAAACCATCAGCAGTACTATTTATCACTTTCACCGCCTACAGTGTAATGATAATTTCAACTGCATGTGGTTGCCAAGCTGTCAGAAGAAATCCATGTACCAGTGAGTATGTCTGTAATCACTCTGCCTCGATCCCCTTGCAGAGTTAACAGATCACTTCTTTCTCATCTTCCAGCAGTCAGCATAGTCTATGTAGATTACTTGGACATCTGTGCTTTCCTAAGACTCATCCCTCATAAAAAATAAAGTTTTTCAGACATATGAGCTATATAAAATTAAACTAACACTAAACAAAGCATTTTAAAATGCTTGATGGTTTAAGGACTGAGTTACGGTGCCAAGCTGTAACAGGACATAACTTCTGTTTGGTTTTAAAATAATAAGTGCCTGTGTATATTTGGTCGGCAGAGTAACTTAATGTTGTTTGTTTTACTAGACTGAATATCCCAGGCAGCTAAGAACTTGTAGCTTATTCTGGTAGAGGGAAAGACAAAGCGAAAAAATGATAAGAGTTGTGCAGTCATTTATTATTTTTACATTTTTAGTTTGATCACTGCAGCTGACTATTGGCTGACACAAGCTCCTCTCCTAATTCATCACTGGACCCATGTTAACCTCCTGTCTGATGTCAGTGAGATCAAGGATGTCCAATGTTTTCCTCCCCCTCCATGTGCACTTGCTTAATGTCTGGGAGAAGATGCATAATGGGGATGTACTGTGTATTGTCCCACCTTCATGATGACTCATTCAATGTCCCCCACCTACTTCCTCTTGAGATCATGCCCGCTGTGCATTCCTCACCTCCACTGGAGATCAGCTGTGAGGTATACACAAGGGCATCCCCCACATGATGGATATGATCTTCCTTCCTTACCAGTACCACAAGCACCAGATCCACTAACTGAACCCGGGTTGCCTGGGCCGTAGTCATGGCTGTATCCATCTGTACCATGGCACTTTTTAGGATTGTTCCAATTTTACCGTCACATTACATCTGGAACACAGCAGAATGTATTAATCACACGTCAAAATTCTGCTTTGCAATCATATACACATTGTATTACTGTAATTCTTAAAATAAAGTGAGGTAGTAATACATTGCTGAATCTTGCAGGTTGTGAGATTAGTTAACCCTGATTACCATCATGATCTAAACTTAAAGGAGTGCCTACACAAGGGAGACATGAAACTGTTGTTAGAGCACTATGGTGCAAAAAAGTATGACAAGTGAGTATCTACTGAAGCTAGAATTCAAAAACTGCCATACCAAAACATGCTGTAGTCATACAGACTACACAAATTCTAATGAAACCATAGATAGAAAGTTGTTGTAGCAGCACACACTCCACTTTCTTTCCTTCAAAAAACCTACAAGATCTTCATCCCCTGCCCTAGCAAGGTAGTCACGCATGACATTACTGAAGTCTCTGCTGTATTTATTGTTCGAGAACACAGTACAACTGAACAACATTTTTGAGAAGTGACAAAATGTGGTCTACCCTTGCTAGAAGAGGTGAAAATTTTATTTTTTACTAAGGTTCCATGACACAGAAATTGTCATTTTCTTTTTTCCTCTTCAGGAAGAACATCTGATGTGAATAAACTAATTTCAGATCATTCTTGATATACCTGTGGAATACTGGGGCATGTGCTAAACAGGTGTTTCGTTTCATTAAAAAAGCCATGGCAATTTGTACTTTGCGTCATTAACATTTTAGTTACCCTACCATAGACATTCTCATTAAATGAAGAGGGGATCACAATCAAGGAAGTTGGATTTTTTATTGCACAACAATGATTTGTCTGTAACTTTTTGTTAGTTTTTGTAGTTATACCAGTGGCACATGTTTCTCTTTACTATAGACATTTTTCCAGAATTTGTCATTGACTCTGTTTCTAATTAATGTTATGTCTGTTCAAAGTAAAACTGTGGTTGTGGTGCTGCGGTAGTGTTGTCGCCTCACAGTCAGACGTTGTCCTGTTCGATTCTCAGCTAGAGCGTCTTCTGTGTGGAGACATGCGTGAATGGGTGTACCTTCGTTAAAGGTTGTGCGTCAGAGCTGGCAACTCGGCACGTAAAAATCTTCTGCCAATCATTAGTGGACTGGAGTTCTGCTGTGGTGACCCCTAACCGGGAAAAGCCGAAAGACACAACAATCTGTTCAAAGTAAATTTTAGAAAAGTTTTCTTATCTATGAAAGTGTGGATTCCAAGGGGAAAGTTGGTGTGTGTGTGTGTGTGTGTGTGTGTGTGTGTGTGTGTGTGTGTGTGTGTGTGTGTGTGTGTGTGTGTGCTTTTGTATAAAAGTAAATACCTGCAGAAACATTCATGCTCATATATGTTTGTGTATATGTGTGTGTGTGTGTGTGTGTGTGTGTATATGTAGTGCTGCTGGTACTGACTGGAAAATGGCAAGAAAAACTCCTTTCTAAAACGTTTAACCTTGAGTTTTTGACCACAACATTTTCATGATATACCATAAGATATTCTAAAGGAATTAAGAAGTACCTTCATGTATAAACAGAATCTGAAATACATAAAACTGTGCTTTTTCATGGTAAATTACTGAACTTCAAAACAGTAAGGGTTGTAGTATTTAACCTTTCTTATAGGTTCATGACGTAAACTCTAGTTGTCCTATTAAGTTATCCATGTCACCTTTCTCTCATCAACTGAGTGCCCTTGATATTCCTTGATGTTCCAGCTTTCTCCTTTTTAGCTTCATTTTATTAGGTATTTATGTCTGTTTCCCTATACATAGTCTCTTTGGTCTTATTGTATTGCTGTTTTGTTCTGTAACCTAGTATCAGTTGTTCCTCACCTGCCTCCACGTTTTTTTTTTTTTTTTTTTTTTTACAACTTCTTCCATTATTTATCTTACAAATGTTTTCAAATTAGGCTATAATTTCTGTTGCACTTGTACTGCAAATATCAATTATATGTTAGGTTAAAAAAATTTAGTGCAGACTCAGAGGTCCACCTTTGATAGTACCAATGCCCTTTTCATCTGCTATGTGGTGCTTAGACTCTGATTGGTGCCACAACCTGCCTACAATTTCATTTGACAGTGTGACTTTGCAATAAATCTCTTGTTTTGCAACATGTCCTATTCTGTATGTTATTTGACATGTATATACTCCTGTTATTATTATCTAAATAAGTCAGTGAAGAATACATCCTGCTGTACTGTTCATTTGTATCTATGATGATATATGAATGCATTTCTGCCACTTCGTAGCTGTCAGTTTGACAGAGCACTGTTTGAGCATTTTGTAAGGAACTTTTAGAGTTATGTGTTTTTCCTGTTGCAAATAATTTTATTATAACTAAATGATGCCTGGCATTTAATTAGTTGATTAATAAAAACAAAAGAATGAATAAATGGACAGATAGAAAGGCAGGCAGTGGACAGAGAGATACAACAGCAGCATGGGTTGTGCTTTGTCATTGAAATAAAAATGGAATCTGGAAAATGCTTTCTTTGTTAATGTGCCTCAGTCCTGTGGAGCTTTCCAAAGTCCATTGACATTTATTGTTGGTGTAATGCCTTCATGCTGCTATTTAGAGATAGTGCATCCTAGTGATGGTCATTAAAGTAGGAAATGTCTAAAGAACAATTACCAATGCATTTAGGCAAACAAATGAGACACTAAAATATGGTCCTTCCTTCCTTAAATGCTTTGTCCAGAACTGCCTTTTCTTTACAAGGACCTTTGCCAAATGTAAAATGTTGTTTGAAAATGTGAATGAAATCATTAGTTTAATTCTGCTGTATGAAGTATGAATTTCGTAAAGGCCCATTTTTAGGCAGAGTTTAAGAATTAGGCAAGTACAGTCTGTGATAACTCCCGGTACTGACCAGCATTGTATTGGGGGTCTATACCTCAGATAGCTGCATTTGACATCATACTGGAGAACACCAAGACTTGCATAGCTTTAGGACTGACTGGGTTCATAGGTGATGATTCTGACCCAACAACTCCATCACCCTGACCTTACTATGAAAAGGGTGTCATAGCTAAGGGATGGTAAATAGGAAAATGGATATAGGGCGATGAGTCCCAAAGTGTGGAAACTGAATGGCTGAAAGATCATCTATGCATCATGAAGATACATATACAAAGTCTGAGATGCCATTTCTTGTAATAATCCCTTTCCTCTGAGGTATGGTGATCTTGGAGTTGGTATACATAAGTTCAGGAGAGGGGAGCTTGCTTCCCCTGCAAAAAAACAGTTTAAAAGAGAGGAGTGATTTTCAAGATTCACTTTTCTCCAAGCACCAATATTTCAATAGGGAGCCTGGGTATAAAGACATGGAGAAATAGAGTCATTTAAGTGGTGTAGAACAAAAAGAGGCTACAAGAAACCTGGAGGCCAGAAAGACAGGTGTCCATGGATACTTATATGGGTAGAACTTCATGAGATGATATCAGAGTGATAAACACCGAGAGAGTCGGTTTGAAATAGCAGAGTTATTCTTCCTATGCTTTTTCTTCACTTTTTTCTCTGCAACCACCTGCTGAACATCAGCATCCCTCTAGGAAAAATTGGTTCATTCATTCCTGTCTTAACCAGTAAGTAGGACCAGCCAAGAGGGCTACCATTAAAGCAGCCATCACAAGTTTTGTTGTTATAGTCCTAACCTCACTACACATGCCCAGTAACATGATACATGATTTGAAGTGGAATGACAGGTGTCAGTGCAGGTGTGCTACTTTTGCAGGTGATGTGACCACTCAAAACTGCCTTGCCCTCCAGGATCCAATGTTCTATTCTGGTCTTGGGTCACCACTGGTGACTCTATCCAAGATCATGAATATTGCATATGTTTTCTACACCTTCTTCTGAATGGAGGTGAGATGACTAGTGCTGTGTCAATCTTCCATTCTGCTCCCATGTAGAACAAGATGCCCAAGCCAAACTGGTCAAACATCACTTGCTCTGGGTCATAATCAGGCTTTATTTACCTGTGCCAATAGAACTGGGTTATGTTTTAATGGATGAATGTTCTTGTATTTGTCCCATATTCAGGCAATGGAAAAATACTAGACTCTGTTAATTATGAACTTGGAGAGCTTCAGTAGATGAAAATAGATGGCCAGACACACAACAAATCACTTAACTATACTATTTGAGTGCCAAGGTAATGTAATGTTTATGAACTCTGGATGCAGCCACAGCTGGAGTGGCATAGCACACAGTAGAGGATTGTGGTTGCCTAAATAATGTGCAGTGCCTGGCACCTATTTCTTATGCTCACCTTGTTTACAGTTCAAAATGTGCATAGAGAGGGTAGCTGTCTCGTGTTGAAGTACTGAGAGGAGGAGAAAGATGCTTCTACTGCCTCCATTTCCATTGTACTGTGGATTTTAATAACAAGCTGGTCTCTTTTACAGTTTGTCCATGATGCTGACTAACCTAATGAAGATGTAACCTGTTGAACAAGCCACACTGTGATGTGACAATATTAGTTATCAGAAACAGTAGAATTAGCATCTTTTCTGTTGATTAAGTATCAGAATGGACATTGTGTCAAATATGATTGAGACAATGTGAGATGCAGAAAGCATTCTTCAGAACAATCAAAAACAAAGAAATGTGATCCTGCTGAAGTGAGAAGTACAGTGAGGAAGAACTGGTGATTGTATTGGGAACCTCTTATATACACATACATACTCCATATATCATACTGACAGATGGAGGGGGAGTCCTCAGCAGTGTGCACTGATGAAAATGGTTTGCCTTGTGTTACAATGCCTGGTATGCATAAGTGCCTTTTTTGTTAGCTATTCACGTTACACTTCAAATGCATTTCTTCAAAGTGTGATCTGAATTTCCTAAGGCTTTAAGCAGGCATATAAAACAGTCATTGTGTAAGTACTAGACATTTTCATTCCTAAATAATTTTTGTTAAAACCATTTATAGGAAAATAGTTCATGCCAAATAGTTACTTAACATAGTTGCAGGAAATGACTATTGTTAACCTGTGTGACTAGCACGTTACCTCTGAAGAACATAGCTTTTAGTGAGTGCTTAAACTTCAGCAGACCTTCTTACAATGAAGCCTTTTCATGTTTGTGTTATGGCACAGTGACTGGCATCCTTGATTAAGGCTTATACAAATCTGCAAAGTGGCTTTGACTGTATGACACAGACTGTGTGCATATTTTCCCTCTGGCCTTGTCACATATCGCCTTTGGCATAGTTGGCCCTCTTACAAATCCTATTGTGAGCAGCCATGCTTCAGCACATGGTTAGAATGCACAAAAGAGTGAATTCAGCTGCACCTTTCTATTTTCTACATAATGCATTGTGAAACAGACCTTTTTATTCTGCAAGGAGATTGATGTAATTTAGAAAGGTTCTTTTCCATTCATAAATAAAATGCAAAAGTAACTGTATTAGATAAATGAATAAACAGTCTTCTTAATGTTGTGCTGCTTGTTTGAACTGAATACTTAATATTTCAAAACCAAAGTGTATACCCTGCTTTGGGAGAATACACAGAATGTATATTGGACTTTTTTTCCAGAGAAATTAAACATATAATTTATAGAGAATTACATAAGTACCCATTTCTGGCATCATCAAAACTTCTGTTATCTAATTGAAAGTACAGTTTTTAAAACTCCATTTAAGTCACCTCCAGATTCATTAATTAATATATCAGTGCAGCAAACCTATGCTACAGTTTTAAGTGTAATTCTTATTTTATTTATATAATGTGTGTGTGTGTGTGTGTGTGTGTGTGTGTGTGTGTGTGTGTGTGTGTGTGTGTGTGTGTGTGTGTGTGTGAAGCACACACACACACACACACATATATATATATATATATATATATATATATATATATATATATGCATTCATAACACTATATACACAAGGTACATTTAAGAAGCAAACTGAGTGCATTATATATAGTAAATATAAGAAGAAATGCAAATTATAGTGAACATGTGTTCTACTTTAAAATACCCCGTTCCATTAATATTCCATGTTTTCCAAAACTCAGACAGTGCAAATGAGGTAGTAAGTGGCAATTTTCCATGAAAATAGTAAATCACACTGTCTGCCAGTTACTATGCTTATCCCATATTTATTTCACCATTTGAGTATTAACAAGTATCCTTATCTGGAATGTATATATTTCCCAGGCAAAGGCAGTCTGGTAGTATTCATATTTAGTATAGTGACAACTGAGTAGTTATCGTGCAGGACCATAGTGCTGATATAGTTACTTTGCATAAGTAAGTGAACTTTAAGTTCATGTTAGAAGCATTTTTTTTGCTTTTTTAAAAATACTTTTTTTTTTTTTAATTTATTTTCTATCATTGTTGAAGTGAAATTATTTGCGTGTCAGTTGTCTGAAGTAAAAGATGCTGGGGAACATAATGCTGATTGTTGTTTTCTGCATGAAATCATTGGCTGTGTAATTTGTAAATGTGTGCCAGCAATGATTCCCTTATTTGGGGAAATTTATCCCTTCTTTGAGTTGGTGCAGCTGTGAAGTTTGTGGGGTGTGGGGCTTGCCCCCACATTTGATGGTACACTGCAGATTGACCTACCAAGAAATGCTTAATTTTCTCACTGTTCTGTGTTTCGGGCATTATTTTTCAGCATTTCTGACACTTGTGCAGTTCCACAAGCCATTGTAGGACCATAAATAAGTATTTGCATTAATGATTACTGTAGGCCATTGACTATTGCTGCATCACTGTGCTAACATATATATGTACAAATGGCATGCTTGGATTCTGGTTTCAAAATACCATGTTAGGATTATTTTATTAAGCATATATTCATATAAAAATCTGCTTTGCACTACTACTACTTCTTTTACAAGTTAATACTTTATTTTTTCTATTTATTGGCCAGGTAAACTCAGTGGAGAAATTGGCCCTTTTCAGTGGCAAATCCAAAAGCACTGTCTGATTAAGTGTCTTGCTCAGTGAGAGTCATACAGTACGCAAATGAAGGTGGAAGCACTCAAACCTTGTACCCATGGCACAGGAAGCAGCTCATTACCAGCTCGGCACTTTAGTTCTTTGTGCTGTCAGACAACTACCTCTTCTCTCCATTATTTCAAATATAATTACTTCTTTATGCTGCGATATAACTTTATGCTTCAGGTTTACTTACAAAACATCAGGATGCAAAAAGTAAAGTATATAAAGCATTAGGGACATAGCCTTTCTTGACTTGTAATTTGTAAATAATTTGACCTAGAAATAAAATATACCTGACTGACAGCATGTAACATTGACACAGTACTTTGGTACTCATGCTAATAAAATATACGACACTGATAGCAAGTAACACTGACACAGCATCAGTACTTGGTCACTCATACCTTTTTGTTGTTTTACTCTCAGTGCACTACGTATGTACGTGTAAAGGAGTAAAAAGACAATCCACTTCCACCACCATCATAACCAGCAAAAGGACATCAGTGAAATTTAATTTTGTCACAAGACTAAAGTGGCTGAATGTTTGCTTTCTCTTCTCAGAGCATTTTGCGGTATTCTTCATGGCAGTATTGTCATATCATCCTTTCAGAATGCCAAATTGTTCAGATTTAGTGGGTTTGTAAAACCTATATCTGTGGTTAGAGGGATATATCCCTGAATATGACCTAAGTTACCCAAGTGTGAGTAAGTGCTCAGGCTTTTAAATGTGCCAAGTGGAGAAGTGTAGAAGTGAGAGGCCAGTGCTAGCTCACTTGCTCTGCAGTAAAGGGGTAGTGGGTCCAGCTGGATGTGGGTGATGGTATTGCAAACATGTGTAATGGAGATTTAGCCATGAGCCAGGAAAACTGGATCATATGATATATAAAATAAGTCAAACCAAAGACCATAAAAACCTTGCCAATACCTCACTTCAAGTTTCACCACATTTTGCAAGGATAGTGATGCCTGTGAGTCCTAGTATAAATTTAAGGGCACTTATTCAACTGTCCAATCTATGTTTGAAGGATGACATGTAATCACGTTGCTTGACATTCCAGGGGAATTTATTCCTGCGCAAAGGGAGGTGCTGGGTATTGAACTTATCTGTCCATCTAGGTTTATTTACTTATTTAAGGAGGTTAAGATCTCTGGTTCTGGTGTTAGCAGCAAAGTTGACTTTCTGAGGAAAAGGAGGTCAAGAATATCTGGTAAAGTAGGCAAAGATCTCCACTCAGGATCTTGTACAACACTGAGTACAAGGATAAGGATTCCAGTCTCTTCCGATTGGTAAGGTTTTTGAGACCAGATATCCTTTTTGCTAGGAATCGCCCTTTTTGCTAGGAATCTCTCTCTTTTTTGAGTTTTTTTAATATATCTAGCCAGATACATGTTGAAGAGTTTATTACATTAAATATCAGATCTGATTAGGGAAGATTAGAGGAACAATGAATTCCTTAACTTTAGAAGAGATACTCTTGAAATTTAGTTGCAAAATGAAAAAGGATTTCCTAACTATGGTCATCATTATGATAGCCAAAGGAGTAGTAACCAGCAAATCACGTGCCCAAATCCCTGATCACTGACCTGTATGGTAAAAGGGTATTTCCAAAGCAGGAGGATGGAGACAGTTTCTGCTTCAAAAAGGGGATGATACTAAATTTTGTAGTCCTTGTGTTTGCCCTTTTTCTATACACCAGGAATTGACTTTAATTAGTTCAGTTTGATGTGTCTGAAAGGAATTTAGCAACTACACTGCATCAACAAACTTTGTTAAATGATCACTGTTATCAATTTGGAGATCTGAAAAATAGCTACCAAACAGAAGGGGGCACATGACAGATCCCTTGGGAAAACCACTGCTCACCTTGTCTCTATAACTCTCAGCTTCTTTCCTCATGAATTTCTAGGCAATGCTAAAAATAATTGGGGGACAATGGTTAAATTCAGCCACATATTTAAATATTTGTCAAATAAGCTCAGAAATTTGCTGGAATAACAAAGTTTGCATTAATATGCATTTTTCTAAAGGATATGAAGTCTGAAACTCAAATGTCTGTCATTATTTAGTGATCCTCAGTGATTTGCAAGAAAACCACACATTTTAAAACAAATAGACTAAAATAGGCAAAGATCTAGACATTATGTGAAATTCTGGACAGCTGAAAGGTATGTTTGTCTCCTTCTGAAGTGGCATCATGTACTGGGACAAACAATGTACATTTTGGGCTTAAGTCAATTGGCTAACCATCTTATTAAATAGGGATTTATATTTAAGTTCATCAACTTATAAAAATGTCATCATGTGGAATGGTACCGATTGTTTTGGCAGCATGGATGGGATGACATATGTTGACCTCCTGACTGACTTTCTCAAAGAAGTTGACAAGATTCATATGAGAGGATTTGTCCTTTACTTTTTTCTTTTGGTGAGGAGAAGATTTCTAATAGACCTAGAAGTCGAGAGGTAATTTTCTGTCTCCCATTTGTGATGTTTAATATTTTTAAGCTTAGTTTTTCTCTGGTGATAACACTGAAGAATATTTTGTCTTTGCAACTTTATTTTAACTCCTCTGCAGATTCTGCTAGCAGTGCAAGTTTATTGAAGCTGATATGAAATAAATATAACAGCTGTAAATCCCAAGGAAGAAAAGAAAGAAAACTGAAAAAGTAACACCAGGTTATTGTAAAACATAGTCCCAAGAGTTTTCACCAAAACATTGCAAAACTAGCATATAAGTCAGGAGGACGGATAGAGCTACCAAAGCATGCCCTCATAGCTCAGCTGCCATCTTGGAATCCAATCATACAACTATTTTTATGGCTTCCCCTGCTTCGTTTCTGATCCTGTGTTGCTGTCCATCTTATGCAGTAACAGACAAAACACATTCATTCTCCTAAATGGATTTGCAAAATACTGTTTTCCATTTGGCATGCAGAAAATTCAGTGTACTTCTAATATGACAAACGTTGAGTGTTATTTTACACACATGTAAAAAGTGATTTTTGTCTAATACAGTTTACGTCATACATTTAGAGATAGATAGATAGATAGATAGATAGATAGATAGATAGATAGATAGATAGACAGATATATATATATATATATATATATATATATATATATATATATATATATATATATATATATATATAAAATATACAGAGAGAAAGAGCGAGAGATAGAGAGACAAAGATATATGAATGAATTCTAGAACATGGGTATGCAACTGCTAAAGCCTTCAGTCTTCACATCTGTAGCTACTTGTTCTTTCTTTCTTTGTACTGTGTTCCTTCTGTATCCAGAACCCCTTTGTCTTTATGGCTCTTTGTTCTGCTAAAATGGTTTTCCACTTTTACAATTTATTTTTCTTCTGCATTGCAGATGGTTCTTTGGCTTGTTCTGATTCTTTCCTCTCCAGCAGCACTCATTTCTTTCTCATCTTGTCTATGCTTGTTGTTCAAATTGCTCATCTGTTTGGTTGCCTGCTTGTCTCATCTCTTAGTTGTGATTATAAACTGTATAAGCTGTCTTATCCCATTCATTTTTACATCCAATTATTTATACAGAGCATGTAATCTGTTTCTTTTCATCTTAACAGTGAAATAAGGAATCCTCCTAGTTAAGAAACAGAAATAATATACTTTCTTTGCCTGGTTTGCATTGCTCACATTCCTGCATATTCTAGAGAAAGGAGACTTAAGGTTATCCCTCAGAAGAGGGCACCCATAAGCAAATGGAGGAAATAACTTCCATATTAGATGCTTACATGAAGGCATATCTGGTAATAGTAGCCATAGCTATCTGGACTCCCTAATGTTCCAGACTATGCATATTTATATCTAATTTAATACTTTATTCCTAGGATTCAATAAACTCCATGTAGGCTCCATGAGAAGCCTACATGGAGTTTGCATGTTTGCGAGCATTAGCCTACAATGCATATTAATGCTGAGCAATGCCCCTAAGCTAGGTTTTGTGGCTCAGAAAAGTGTTGCTTGCCAGGAAACCATGTAAGCGAACATGGATACAATTCTGTTTAAAGAAGAGCACCTACTGTCTGCCAATTTGCAGAGAATACCACAATGATCACCAGGGCTTCACAGATAGCTGTCAGTCTGATAGTGCAACACATCTGCACAAAGGTCAATGTAATGTGGGGACATTTACAAGAAATAGGGACATATTTGCCATAGATGTTGCATAGAAATGTGGTAGAATGAAACTCAAACATACCTCTCAACCTCTCTGCGCAAGAAATCTTGGCAAAGCTATAAATAATGGGGGGGGGGGGACAAAGGCCCAAAAATAGGGACAGATTTGTAATATTGCTCTTCCAAATTTAGAAAGTTGATAGAATAATAGGTTGTGCAGTAGCATGAACTTTATGGAGAGCATGAAGTTTGAAACTTAAATGTCTGTCATCTGTTTCTGAGTTTACTCTGCAAGAAAACCAAAATGTTATCAGGAAAAGATCACAAATATGAAAAAAAATTGGACATTCTGCACAATTCATGACAGTTGAGAGATATGCACTCAAATGTATCTAATATTGAATCACATCATCCCAGAGATCATCACAGTAATATGGCAGAAAGCCACAAATTTGATAAGGAAAACATCTGTACATCCTTGGAATATCTGGATAGTTGAGAGGCATGAATGTAAAGTACATGGTCCAAACACAGTACAGGACAGTTTACCTACATTGCAGAGTATTGTGATATCCCATTCCTAGCATTCTGTACTGAAGCTATGTTAATGATCTGTAACAGTACATGGGACTGCCATGTAAAATTATTACTTGGGGAAGTGAGTGTATTGAACAGGGACCCATAAATGAACTGTAGGAATTAACACAGTGAAAGAGAACAGGTGAAAATCCCTCGTGTGCAGCACAGGAGTGCATGTCAATGGAAGATGGCTGAAGCAGCAACACCAATCCACCAATTGCATATCTATATGGTACAGTAGGGACTATACAGTAAAACTGTGTTTTATGTAACTGCCACACAAGGTGACATAACAGTGGGGAGGATGTCTGTGAGAGATAAGCATCCTTACATTAATAAGGCAGAGGACATCTGTCAGGGATCTAACATACAAATACTGTTGTCATCATGCATACTCTTGATGACCTCTTTGAGGACATCTATCAGATGTAACAGACCTGATGTAGCATTAACAACTCACACAGGTCTGTTGCAAACAGCCGGAATATCACTAGTGTACATGTACAAGAGGTCCTTGATGACATGTTGGTCTACCTCACAGTCAAGGAGAGCCAGGATGTCTCTATACATGCATGCACAGGTGCTGACCCCCCACCAACTCAGGTGGATTCATGTTGATGTACACCCTTGTATGGGAACATAGCACATGTGGAAGGTGTGTTGAAGTGTGTATTCAACAGTATCAGGACAATTTATGTGCTGAGTCAGGCCATTGATGATCTGTGATGTTGTCACAGCCCAGCGATTCTATGTGATAAGCCTGGATAAAGGTAAGACAGTGCATAATGCCTACTGTGATCTGGCCTAGGGTTTTTGACACAATCTCTCATGCGGGTATCATTGAGAAACCCTCCCAGCTGGGGAGTAACCCTTACATCCATTGATGGTTAACCAATTGGCTCACCGACAGAGCACACATTGTGAAAGTTGGTGAATCAACCTGTACCAGTAAAGCTGTCACCATTGATTGGTCAACACCAGGGATCTGTGCTTGGACCTCCACTGTTTGGACTGTTTGACAGTCCAGACTAAAGTATATGGCCTTCAGTGAGTCTGCCAATGATGATAACGTAGTACAGATCCAAAACTCTGATATAGCTGATGACATCAGCAGTGTCTGCTGTGGAGAATATGGTAATAGTGCCCCACACAGTGGTGTAAAATGCTCTGTGTAATGTCAAGCAACAGCTCACACACACATATACACACACAGACAGGCACACACACACACACACACACACACACACACACATGCACAGTTGACTGCAGTGAGAACAAAACCCCTACTTAAATGACAGGCTACAAAACCCAGTATTTTATGCAAGCTCCACAGCTCAAGTCTGATTTGGAGTGTCTCAGACAACAGTTTATAGCTGATAACATCAGCCATGACTGTTGAGGAGACTATTACGTTGTCTCACATGGCGGTGTAAAATGTTCTCTGTAATGTCAAGCAACAGCTCACACACACACACACACACACACACACACACACACATATGCAAACTACAATGTTACAACAGTAAAAAGAAGGTTGCACACCCTGTACTAGAACCCAGGACCATCTGTACTCCAACCCTACACTTACACCTGCTGCCACAGGACTAGTTATATGACATTCCTTATTTAATTGAATGCATCTGGCTTCTATTTTTGGCTGTGTGAGTCCTGTCTGCATCCTGGGTGGTCCAGTTAAACAATTTGTGCACTGCCACACTTTGCACAAATGGGATAAGCACAGCTAAACCCACCATTCATTTCCTTCATTCCCATGGATGCACTAAGTGCTACATCCTGCAAATACTGCTCCCCCCAAAAAAAAAAAATTTGACAAACAAAAATAGAAAAGGAAAAAAAAATAGGCAAGTAGTTGAAATGAGGAAAATCATTGTATGACATACACAGAAGAAAATGATGGCTCACATGAGATATGTGTGCATGGCTCTACATTTGAACTCACTCCAATGTACCTTCAGAACACGGGATGGGTGCTTTATCCCTCTTTGCCAGAAAAGCAGCTTTGCAACAAAGAACTGAACTCAGTCTGCATGCAACCAACTGCAACAGCATCTATAGTGATATCAGACCATATGACTGTTTTTTGTACATTTATTATTTTTGGGTGTATTACACCTAGTGATCACAAAATCTGTTATGACTATTGCTTGCAAATATACAGCTCTGTATTTCATTTCTGTGTTTGTTGGTCATTCTTCAGTTATCTGACCAGCAATCTGAGACATGCAGTGTGTAATTTTAATTCATTAAAATGGCAGCTCAGACTTAATGCAATGTACTACCCAGAATTGAATGTGTATTAATAAGTTCTATTTTAAAGTTGAGGCACTTTAATGCTTAACAAATAAGAATGTTTTTTAATGGTTTAACTGATACATTTTATTACTTGACAGTTTTGAGCATGTGACTTAGTAGTAAACATTTTAAATGAGAAGTTTTTAGCATATTGACAGTTCTGATGAGATTCATAACATAAATTTGGAACCTGGTTGGCTAGGCTTACTTAGGCCTTTGGGCCGACAGCCTGGTACCTACCTATGAACCTACTATTTTCCAAAATAAAATCATTGTGGAATATTAGAGTGTTATTCTTTCAGCACCACAGGATTTGTTTCGTTGTATTTCTGTACATGTCCATGGATTGTGCAGCAAGACTCCCCCACATGTATCTAGGCACTGTAACGGTAACTTCAGCAGCCCAAAACACATACTCTGTGATATTTCTGGTTTGAGCATGTGCCTCATTATGGCATTCTTCTATGGGTGTGTGTGCATTTCTGATGGGTGTCATCAACCACTGTTCCAGTGCACAGCCCACATCCCACAGTAAATGACCCTGTGGGATATCCCCCCCAGCCAACATCTGGTACAGCTGGGAGGTGTGCCAGATATGTTAGTTGTGGTAACTGCCAGGGTTGCCAGCACATACATTCAAGATGATTTCCTTGGCATTACACAACTTGGCAGTTGCTAGAGTGGTAGCCCTTTCTGCTTATGTAGAGCCCATCTTGTTCCCCATGTGGTGCCTTCATTTCTATATGTGTGCAATCTATGGCACCCAGTACTTCAGGGTAGTGTGATACATGGTATAACTCCTGCATATTTCTGGTCCTCTCCACAGATCTACGAGGAAAATATGATTTACTATGGCAAGGTTGAAGTGGGTTTGGTCGAACCCACTTCAGTCAAAGTCCAGAGGCCAAACGGCGACAATGTCGGAGCATGACATTGTCGAAGTACAAATCTCGCCCCTATCTTGACCCATGTTAAAGCCCATTTTGATATCAAAGTCGAGTCATATTTCGACAATGTCATTTTTGCGGACATGGGTCGACGATCCCATTATTCGATGGGGTCCGGTTTAAGCTTACTATAGTAAACCAGAAAATATATGTGGTCACTGGCATGTTGGAGCATAGCATTCAGGAGTTGGTGGAAATACTGGATGCTAATGACTGTGACACCCCCAGCATGTTCCTTGTTGGTCTCTTAAAGGTACCTGTATCTAAAGTTCTAAGGGCTACACAAACCTTTGTCTCCACTGGGTTGCGTTCCCTGTGGTTGGTTGAGTATGGCAGGGGTTGCAGAGTTCCCATGATGTGTTCCTGTCTACCTTGTAGTGCACTGCAATTTCTATGTCATGTAGGTTGTGAAAAGTTAAACAGAGCCTGAAAACTCTTCTCCTTCTTAGCCTAGATGTATTGGCAGCAGCAGCAACATTGGCTTCAGCCTGTGGCACATACAAATGAATTCAAGCAGCTAAAGCCCCTAACATTCTGTCTGTATAGACTCTTTTGCATAGCTGTATTCCAAAGGTTTTGAAATTCGCAGGAAAACCAGCATGGAGTCTACACAGATGCCTTATAACTTGTTAAATAGCTCCACCATGCTGTATTGGTTGATTACCATAGAATTCAGCTGATTATACTGTAATTAACATGCCAACCTGTGGTGGTGGTGCTGCGGTAGTGTTGTCGCCTCACAGTAAGACGCTGTCTGGTTCAATTCTTAGCTAGAGGTTCTTCTGCGTGGAGACATGCGTGAATGCGCATACCTTCATTGAAGGTTGTGCATCAGGCCTGGCAAGCCGGTACGTAAAAATCAACTGCCAATCATTAGCGGACCAGAGTTCCGCTGTGGCGACCCCTAACCAGGAAAAGCCAAAAGACACAAACAATACTGTAATTAACATGCCACAGTGTTTACCTTGTTTCTGTGGGGGGAGGGGGGTTGTCCCTCTACACGGTGCTTACTGAATCTGAATGTTGTTGTCACATGGTAGAAAATTACCTTGTAGGGTTTACTGATTCTCCCATGTAAATCTGATGTAATAGTTTTTGCTGATTCAAAATAGTTAAGTGGAACCTAGTACCTCCCTGACTTAGATTACCTTAATAAAGATATTTGACAACCACCTGGGACTTAGCCACCATATTAAAGAATAGGTCATGACTACATTTAAGAATTTTACAGTGTTTCTGGTTTATCCCTCCTGTGCAGGGGTTGGTCCCTTTTAAATATTCTAAGTAGCTTTCTGATTGGTTTTATTCTTTTTCTGAACTCACCAAATTTCCATTTCCATTTTTGTACCTCTTATTGTGCCCCCTGTTCACTTTGAACTGTATACAACTTTTCTTTTCCTACCATCTCCTATTATTGGTCACCTTCTCATATGTCCTCTTTATCCCCTACCTTATCCAATTCTGTCAGATGCCAGATCTAATAAACAACTCTCCCACTCTGTTTATTTTCTGTTTTGTTTTTTTTCATGTATACCAAACATAGACTTCTGCCTTCTCTTGGATTTCTGGTCTATTCAGTACCATCCTCTACCTCTTTGCTATGTCTTCTTCAGTTCTTCTTTATCCACAACTACAAAGTCTTCCTCTTCTTTTCCTAGACTTCTTGCCTTGAGTTTCTTTTAATATGCTTTTGTATATCTATTCCAGGAAGAACTTACCCTGATATGCAGCCTGTTCTCTCTCCAGTCTTACATAATCACTATACTTCAGCATGAAAGTCCCATGTGTACTGACCATACTTTCAGGCACTTCTTTGAGCTAATCTTTGATATATGAAATATTTATTTATTTATTTACTGTTTGTTAACATGTAAATGGACTAGTCAAATTGATATTTTCAAACATGACCAGGTCTTTTATGCATAAAAAGACAACAGTAATGACATGCATTATATGTATTGGACACACTAAATTGATTGTAGGTATGAGTTTGTATGCATGTGTGTGGTATGAATGAACAACCAGAACAAGACTAACCATATAGTGGTGTGAATATTGGCTCTAGATGGTTGTTACTGTTGATCTGACACTGCAACCCCATCTGCAAAAACAGGAAAGGAGGCTGTTTTGGATGGATGAAGTATGAAGCACAATATAGAATAGAATGTATGTTACAAAATGGAACCTAAGCATGCAGTTGAATGAAAATATTGCAGAAAGCAGCGATGCAGTATACATTACAGAAATGATTACTACAGTGCACATCTTGGCAAAAAGAAGCAGTGTAGTATAATATAAATGAGTTAACTATTAACTTTGCATATGAAATATACAAATGGGGAGAACTGTTTGTCAGGCTGATCCAAACAGGTTATGAAAAAGTTGTAAGAAAATATACTGATCATTTGAAAATTTGTGAATTTAGATGGAAATTCTACATCAGAAACATAGCAGAGAAATTGCTTTTAAAGTGAACTTGATGGCACATGCTATGTTGTTATTCCATTAAGTGTTGTCTCTGAACCACTTCCTTTGAAAGAAACGCTCTTTCTTTTTGGTTTTGATTTAGTTTAATGCTGGTTGTTGATTCTGCTTAAGCTTCATCTTGTTAGTATACTGTCTTCTCTAAAATTATCTAATGATATCACCCTCGATTCAACCCACTGCTTTTTGCCCAGTATGTAAGTTTGTGTGTGCCTCTCTTACAGATGATTTGGGTACTGCTCTTAATTTCCTAAGGTGAGTTAATAACAGTATCTCTAATACGATCCCTTTCCTTCACTCTCGGATATCATAGTAATATTCATTCACCACCTGACTGTAGGTTAAACAAACTTTACCAATGACTGATTTGGTTTACCCATGAGGACAAGGCATTTGTGGGTAAATTTTATTGGGTGTACACAAATCCTACTTCTCCCAGTGGTTGAGCAGTGATTGTTATCAATACATATTTGTGTTATTAAAAAAGATATTTTTACTTTCATTAAATAACTCTATTGTATAATGGACCTCTTAAAACATAAGTGCATGCTTCTATATATTCGTATTTAAAATTAAGGAATATTTTTGATTTTTTTAATTGAAAAGAAGATATATATGATGTGAAGTTGCCCTGTCTTGTCTTCATTCTGTACCAATGGGTTTGGTTCTTACTCGGCCATTTACTAAAGCTCGAGATCTGAAACTAGCTCGTGGCTCTATCCCTATCCCATGATGCTGTAATGCTTTCCTCAGATCTTGTTTGCTGCTGAAACTAATCAGATCTACAACTAGCTCGGGCTGAGAGAAATTGTTTTTTCATCTTTAAAACTTGTTATAGCTAAATTTTCTGCTTTTTTCTAGTTAGATAGTGTGCTTAGTGTCTTTTGATATTATTAAAACAGTTGGTGTTAAGTTGTCTATCTCACCTTCATTCTTTCTGGTTGGGTTTGGATCCGATCCTCAGCTCCGACTCGGCCATCTTCAAAAGCTCGAGAGCTGCTTACTGGCTCGAGGCCCCCTCCTATATCCCATGATGCCTGGTGCTAGATATCCAGATCTCGTTTGCCGCTTCTGCTACGAGGTTGCGTTTACTGGCTCAGGTCATAATTTTCACTTTGTTCCTATATTTAAGCCTTTTTTGTACTTTGTTAGGTATACTTTTATTGTTATAGCTCAGGGTAGATTCTGTAGCAGTTTTTTAGTGTTTACCCCCTCTTCAAAACTTGCTCTCCTTATAGAGTTTTTCCTTTCCATTCCCAACCCCCGTTTACCTTTCAAAGTAAACCGTTTTAGTTAGAGGCTTATCATTGTTTTATTTTTAAGGTAGACAAAAGTTTTCTTTTTAGTAAATTGTGGTAGCTTGTAGGTCTTATATTATTATAGTGTGTGTGTGCTGTTAGGGTGTGGTAACTTGTGTGAATTGTGTGTATTTCTTTTCAGTTACCTACTCTCCACTCTACTTGTTATTTGTATTTGATTTTCCTTTACAGGAATGTCTAAAAACACAAAGGTGTCGGGATTCAAGAAGTGTGACTCATGCTGTCAGAAAATGTCTCTGACAGATGGTCACACTTCTTGTGTCTACTGCTTGGGCTCCCTACACCTGCAGGACTCTTGCTCGGTGTGTCACGCCTTTAGTCCAAGAGTCCTGCAGGAGTGTAGGAATAAGCTTATCCTGAGGGGTTTGCTTAAACCTGAAGGATCACCAGCCAAGACTCAGTCAGTGAAACCTTCTAGGCCATCGAAGCCGTCGGCTCCCAGCTCGGTGCTGTCGCCGGGTATGGCTTCTGCTTCAACTTCGGTTCCAGCTGGAACCAAAGTACCTATCTCTACGTCAACTTCGGCTCTGACTGGAGCCAAAGTACCTATCTCTCAGTCAGCTCCGACACTTCCGTCGGAACCGTCACGGAGTCGGAAACGCTCCAGGTCACCATCATTGGAGTCGATACACTTGATTTCAGGGTCACCCTTATTGCAATCTGAGCGGAGTCATCGATCCCACTCTACTCAGTCATCTAGGCTATCTGACCATGATTTTGAGAGAGTGGTGAGCAGGCTTTTAAAGTCGCAGGCCCTGGCAAAAATGCTATCCAGCCCCCCTCACCAGGGTTCGGCTCTACCTGTTTCTCCAGTAGTTCCTACTTTGACTCATCCCTTGAGTTCAGAGCCGGAGCATGCTGTGGCTGGAACCGTGGGTCCATCGGCACCGATACCTCCCCTTTTGGTGCCATCGTTGGCTCCAATCTCTTCCATGGTGCCGTCCTTGGAGGGATCTGGGCGCCGGGACTCCCTCGTTGGCTCCAATGGGGCGAGTGGCATCGGACCCTTGTCCGACCCCGTTCTCCCTCTCGGAGCTTCGGCGCAGGTGAGTTCGGCTCCTACATCGGCTCTCGGTGCCGGGAAGGATTCCGGTCTCTTCAGAGCCGGAGCCTTCTATGGCATCGCATCTGAGTCAGCCTCAGGGTCGGCCTCATTGGCTCCTCCCCCCATGGTGCCTGCTCCTGCCTCTGCCCCTCCTCCAGACCCCAAGCGTGGAGAACAAGTGCTCCAGGGCACCCCATTGCCCCATTGGGTGTATCTTCCTCTTCCGAGGCCTCCCCTGTTCATTCAGAGGAGCCCCTTCGAAAGAGAAAATGCAAGAGGAAGCATGTTGACTCCCCTGAGTCTGTCACTTCAGATACCGATTTGGAGGAGTCGGAAGGGTCCCCGAGATCCCCCTCTGAGGACGTCTCCTTCTCAGACATCCTTGAAATCCTTAGGTAGAAGGGGAACTGGACTACTCTTAACCCTTCTGAGGATGAGTCGGTATTCCTGGACACGTTTGGTTCCCAACCCTCCACCTCCTGGGTGTCTCCGCCTTTTGATCCACTGATGTCGGTGGTGGCTTGAAAGGCATGGTCAGCTCCAGACACAATGGAACCAGCTCCCTGTAGGCCCACAAAATTCATCACCGCCCCTCAGGACAAGCAATTTCTGACCAAAGGTGTTCCCGTTGATGCCATGGTGGTAGCAGCGGCTACGAAAAAGGAGTTGGCTGAAACTTCTTTGTCTGTCCATCCCCCTAATAAGGAATCTAGGATGATGGATAGATATGGGAAGCGGATGTTTTCCTCAGCAACCTTTTCCATCAGGTCTCTGAACTACCTGCGCCATTTTACCCACCTTCAAAGAGATCTCATTAAAGAGTTAGGAGATACTCTTCAAGATCCATCAGCTGCGGGGGCTCAGGCTAAGATTGCCTCCCAGCTGGCGACTCTAAATTCTGTAGTAAACTCCTCCGTGCGGCTCATCTCTTATGCAGCTGATGGAGCGAGTAGGGCCATAGGCACAGGTGTGGCTTTGAGGAGACACGCTTGGATGCAGTTATGCAACTTTGCTGAACCCTTTAAGGCATCTTTTACCAACATCCCCTTTGATGGTTCTGCTCTGTTTGGACCACAGGTGAAGGATACCCTTACCAGGTGTGAACAGGAAGGCAAGAGTCTCTCTGCCATTGGAGTCCATTTTTCCACTCCTTCAAGACCGTATCCCAAGGGTCAGAAGAGTGGGAAGATGTGGTTCCGGAAATCCCAGGGAGCCG
This sequence comes from Protopterus annectens, assembly GCF_019279795.1. Lineage (NCBI taxonomy): Eukaryota > Metazoa > Chordata > Ceratodontiformes > Protopteridae > Protopterus > Protopterus annectens. The sequence continues at coordinate 1,185,130,145 of NC_056731.1, read as the reverse complement.
TGCCTGACACACGTGGAGAGTTCCCCTCCAGGGGCAGAGGATGGAACAACAATAGACGCCACCCTAAGGGCAGGGGGGGTCTGCAAAATCAGGGCCAAAGAGAATCCTTCTCTGACAAGCCCTTCCAGCATCCCTGAAGTGCTGCCCGGCTGTCCACCTTCGGAGGCAGTCGGGGGAAGATTATCGCTGTACCCAAAAGCCTGGCAAAGTATAACAAAAGACAAATGGGTACTTTCTATCATATCCGAAGGCTACAAAATCCTCTTCTTTCACACTCCCTACTTTCCCAACAAATCCCTTCCAGATGTTCCACCCAATCTAAGGGATCAAGTAGTTCAAGAAATTTCAAAACTGCTAAGAAAAAGAGCCATCCAGTCAGTCCCAGCAGACCAACAAGGATCCGGAATTTACTCAAGGTTCTTTTTGGTACCAAAAAAGACAGGGGATTGGAGACCCATTCTGGATCTCAGCAGACTAAACAGGTCTGTTCAAAGAACGAAGTTCCGGATGGTCACGCTACAGTCCATTTTACCTTTTCTGAGTCAGGACACTTGGATGTGCTCCATAGATCTTCAGGATGCGTACTACCATATCAAAATGCACAAACGCTCCAGAAGATTCCTCCGCTTCCGGCTGGGTGCCAGTCATTATCAGTTCAGAGCGCTGCCCTTTGGTCTTGCCACAGCCCCCAGGGTGTTCACCAAATGTTTGGCAGTAGTCATCGCTCACATGAGACGGCAAGGATTCCAGGTGTTTCCATATCTAGACGACTGGCTCTTTACTGCAACCACCAGGCATCACCTGCTGCTAGCCAGAGACTACACCATCCAAACGTGCTCCACTCTAGGCATCAGAATAAATTTCGAAAAGTCTGCATTGTTGCCTTGTCAATCTATCACCTTTATAGGAGCAAACTTAAACACAAAGGACATGTCAGTGACTCTACCAGTCGACAGAGTGTTAGCCATTCGAAGACATGTGCAGGTCTTATTAGGATGCAAAAAGATTCAGGCCAGATTTGTCCTAAAAACATTGGGTCTCATGGCAGCGGCTATAATACTAGTCCCCCTTGCATGCTTTCATATGAGGATTTGTCAGTGGATGCTGTTCACACAATGGTCTTTCCAGCAACTCCCGATGTCTCACAGGATAATGATCACACAGTCATGCAAAAAGCAACTTGTTTGGTGGATGGTTTCCCCATCATTACACCAGGGCAGACCATTCGTTCTTCCTCCCCCAGTAGCTATGGTGACCACGGATGCCTCCCTGATTGGGTGGGGGGGGGCATTATCAGGGGAGAACAGTCCAGGGCACCTGGCAACCTCACGAGTACCATCTGCATATCAATGTCTTGGAGATGAGAGACGTGCTTTTAGCATTGCAAGCTCTTCAGAACTCACTTCCCACCGGGACTATTGCAATTCAAACAGACAATATGTCAGTGGTATGGTACATCAACAAGCAGGGTGGAACCAAGTCATACCCCTTATGTCGAGAAGCACTCAGACTTTGGCAGTGGGCGATCTCTTCCCAGTGGTTTCTGATAGCAGCGCACATTCCTGGGAAGTCTAACGTTATAGCAGACAGGCTGAGCAGAGCAATTCTCATGCCTCACGAGTGGTCTCTCAATCAGACTGTAGCAGACAGAATCTTCCAGAAATGGGGTCAGCCTTGTTGCGACCTTTTTGCTACCCCCTTCAACAGCAAGTGCAACAACTGTTTCTCTCTCCTACCTTTTCCCGGACATCTCCCCAGAGACGCTCTAGTTCATGATTAGCCCCAGGGACTTCTTTATGCATTCCCTCCATTCCCCCTGATTCCCAAATTAATTCAGAAAGCTACCACGCTGGGATGCAAGATGATCCTCATTGCCCCTTACTAGCCTCGACAAATTTGGTTCCCCTTCCTGCATCATCACCTTCTGGAGCAGCCCTGGACCGAATTCCAGATCTCCTGATCCATCAGTCGGGCGGGCTGCACCAATCTCTTCAATCTCTCCAGCTCACTGCTTGGTTTCTCCACTTCTGACTTTAGCCAGGCTTCCCAACATCTCCCATTCGGTGCGTGAAATCATCTTATCCTCGCATAAGTCGACCACTAGAAAGACTTATGCTAGTAAGTGGAAACGTTTTTCCTTATGGGCAGAGAACAGGAATATAGATCCCTTTTCAGCCCCTGTGCACCATAGTTTAGATTTTCTAGCAGAACTTTTTCGAACTGGATCCTCTTCTGCCACGATTAGAGTTCAGCTAGCTGCAATTTCAAACTTTCATACGTTCCTATCTGATTCAAGCATCATGTCCCATAAGCTTTGTAAAGCCTTTCTGAAGGGGACCACTCTACTCAGGCCCCCAGTAAGAGATCCCCCGCCTCCGTGGGATCTGAATTTGATTTTAGCTTCCATGATACTGCCCCCCTTTGAACCGGCAGCTTCTTGTTCCTTGAAGTTTCTTTCTTGGAAAACCCTTCTTTTGGTTGCAGTTATGTTGGCCAGAAGAGTTTCTGAACTTCAGGCTCTTTGTGTTCATCCTCCTTACCTAGTTTTTCACAATGATAGAGTTTCTCTTCGGACTAATGCTTCCTTTCTCCCAAAGGTTACTTCTGATTGTAATTTGAATCAGTCCATTGAACTGCCCGTGTTCTTTCTGAATTATTCCAACAAGGCAGAATACAAATTACATCAGTTGGACGTCCATAGACAATTACGCTTTTACTTGCATAGGACCAAGCAATTCAGAAAAATCAGACCAGTTGTTCCTGTCTTACGCTGAAGGAAAACAAGGCATACCAGTGTCAAAAGTCACCTTGTCTAGGTGGTTGTCTTCTCCTATTACCTTTATATATCAGTTGAGAAATAAAGACCTTCCTGCTAAACCCAAAGTTCACTCCACCAGAGCTTTAGCTACTTCTGTGGCTTTTCAGGCTAGATTGCCAATGGAAACTATTTGTGCAGCAGCTACCTGGGCTAATTCACATACCTTAATTTCACATTATAAGCTGGATGTGGCTTCCAGAAGCAGAGCTGATTTTGGTTCCACTGTTCTGAAGAGTCTGTTCCGATGAGCCACCCAGGATTGAGGTGCTAGGGACGCTGTTCCAAACAGCAAGAATGAAGGCGAGATAGGCAACTTAACATTAAGAAGTTATGTACCTACCATAACGTTCCATGTTAGTTGTCTTCTTCTCGCCTTATTTCTTGTGTCCCACCCTCCATCCCCCTACCCTAGTAGACCGAGAAGAGTTCCTTAGGCTTCTTTATCACTGGCTGAGTCTTCTCTGGCTGTTACTTCTGACTGTCAGTCTCTCCGGTAGTTTCCTGTATCCTGATACAGTTACTGTATTATCATGATTATTATTATTATGTCTGTAGTTAGGTTACCAAACGAGATCTGGGTATCTAACGCCAGGCATCATGGGATATAGGAGGAGGCCTCGAGCCAGTAAGCAGCTCTCGAGCTTTTGAAGATGGCTGAGTCGGAGCCGAGGATTGGCTCCAAACCCAACCAGCAAGAAAGAAGGTGAGAAGAAGACAACTAACATGGAAAGTTTTGGTAGGTCAGACTGAGACTCTTTAGGCTCCGACTATACCTCTTGCAGCCTCAGCTCAAGTGAGATTGGCTCCTACCTCAGCTTTGGAGCCAGCCCCCATGGTACCAGGGGGATCATCAGATTCTTCAGAACCTGGGATTGTCATGGGCCATTGGGGGGGAGGCATTGCAGCCCATGAGGAGAGCTATGTCCCCACAGACATCATCTGTACTATCAGAACCAAGCATTCCATTCCAGAAAGCACAGGTATCTGTCCCTGCACAGGCAATTACCCAACAACGCGGAGACCCTGAGCCTCAGAAAGCCGCATTGGGTGAGACCCTTTCTTCCGAAACCTCTCCAGAATGCCCCACCGAAGAGGTTCCCCAGAAGAAAACATGCAAGAACAAGCATATAGACTCCCCAGATGAGTCTATTACATTGGACACAGACCTCGAGGAGTCAGAAGGGTCCCCAAGGTTGCCCTCTGAAGATGTATCTTTTGCGGACATCTTGAAATCATTAGGGAGGTGGCTGGAAGCCCATTATCCCTTCTGATGTGGAATCCATGTATCTGAAGACTTTTGGGTCTCGACCTTCAGCCACCTGGGTGTCTTCACCTTTTGATAAACTGATGGAATTAGTGTCTCGAAAGGTATGGGATTCTCCAGATACAGTGGAGCCTGTCCCTTGGAGGCCAAATAAATTTATCATCGTGCCTGATGACAAAACCTTTTTAACTAAAGGAGTACCTGTAGATGCTATGGTGGTGGCAGCAGCCATGAAGAAGGAATTATCTGAGACTTCTACCTCTGTCCATCCCCGGAGTCAAGGACCATGGACAGATATGGAAAGAGCATTTTTTCTTCAGCATCCTTCACCCTTAGGTCCCTGAACAACCTCACGCATATTATGAGACTTCAGAGAGCTCTCCTGAAAGAGTTATGAGATACTCTGCAGGGTACAGTAGCTGTGGGGGTAGCAAACAAGGTATCCTCCCAGCTTGCCACAATAAATTCAGTGGTCAACTCATCCATGAGGCTTGTATCTTATGCAGTTGATGGAGCGAGCAGGTCAACGGTTTCTAAAATTGCTGTTGGGAGACATTCCTGGATGTACTTGTGTAATTTTACAGAGCCCTTCAAGTCATCCTTTGTCAGCACCCTATTTGATGTCTCATCCTTGTTTGGGCCTAAAGTAAAAGAAACACTTACCCGATGTGAACAAGAAGGAAAGAATCTTGCTGCCATAGGAATACATTTTTCCACACCTTCTAGACCCTATCCCAAGGGCCAAAACACAGGGAAAATGCGGTTCTGAAAATCCCAGAGGGCCTTTCAGGACACAAAGAGTGAACCTTCCTCCAGGAGCAGAGGAGGAGGTAATAATGGAAGACGCCACCCACATGGCAGAGGAGGTCAGCAGAACCAGAGTGACCACAGTTTTTACTTCGGTAAACCCTTTCCATGCTCCTGAAAGAAGGCCCATATGTCCATCTGTGGAGGCAGCCGGGGGTCGTCTTTCTTTGTATCTGCAAGCTGGGCTAAGCATAACAACAGACAATTGTATCCAGAGGATACTCAATCCCCTTTTCAAGGCCACCTTTACAAACTCAAAAAAATCCTGAACATTCCACCCAGTGTCACAGGGAACAAGCAACTATAGAAATTCAAAAGTTGCTAGAAAAAAGAGCCATTCAATCAGTCCCTGCAGACCAGAAAGGATCCGGAACTTACTCAAGATCCTTTTTAGTTCCAAAGAAAACAGAGGACTGGAGACCCATATTGGATTTCAGCAGACTAAACAAGTCAGTAAAGAAGACAAAGTTCCAGATGGTCATGTTGCAGTCAATACTTCCCTTTTTGGGGAAAGACAACTGAATGTGCTTGATAGACCACCAGAATACGTATTACCACATCAAAATGGACAGGCCATCCAGGAGGTAACTGCACTTTCGCCTGGGAGCCAGCCATTACCTATTCCGAGCTCTGCCCTTTGGTCTCACTACAGCCCCCAGAGTGTTCAAATGCATAGCAGTAGTCATGGCCCACCTGAAATGTCAGGGATTCTGGGTGTTTCCATATCTAGACGACTGGCTCCTAACCCCCACCACCAAGCACCTACTTATTCAACCGAGGGGCAATACCATGGAACTATGTGCCTAACTTGTCATTTAAGTGAATTACGAAAAATTTGCCTTATTGCCATCACAACATATCAACTTTATAGGCACAGAAATAAACACAACAAGCATGATGGTCAGGTTGCCTCCAGAAAGGGTCCAAACTCTTCGTCTTCAGATCCAGGGCCTCCTCTTCAAGTCCAAAGTACAAGCGAGGACAGTCCTAAAAGTACTGGGTACTATGTCAGCAGCAATAATGGTGATTCCCCTAGCGAGATTACACATGAGAATCCTCCAATGGATGCTGTTCACTCAATGGTCCATGCAGCAGCTACCCATATCCCATTTGATACCTCTGATGGAAAACTGCAAGAAAAATCTTCATTGGTGGCTTCATTCAGATCAAGTAACCTTGGGCTTGACCCATTGTTCCCCCTGTTCCGTTAGCTACAGTGACCACGGACACTTCCCAGATAGGGTGGGGGGGGGGCATGATCAGGGAAGAACAGCCCAAGACACTTTGCAGGATCATGAGGCTCATTTGCACATCAATGTACTAGAGATGAGAGCAGTGTTGATGGTGTTGCAAGCATTCCAGGACTCTCTTCCAATTGGTACAATTGCAATACAAACAGACAATATGTCAGTAATGTGATAGATAAACAAACAAGGAGGAACCAGATCTTACCCACTCTACTGAGAGGACCTGAGAGTATGGCAGTGAGCGCCATCCTCCCAGCGTTTTCTGATAGCAACGCACATCCCGGGGAAATCCAACGTGACAGCGACAAACTAAGCAGAGCCATTCTGATGCCACATGAGTGGTCCCTGAAGAAAGAAGTAGCACAAAGGATATTCCGCAGATGGGGCCAGCCTTGCTGCAACCTATTCGCCACAGCCACAAATGCAAAATGGAGCAGCTATTTGCCCTGATCCCCCCTCTTGGGCAGTCCCCAAGAGATGCATGTGTACACAATTGGCCCCCGGGACTCCTTTATGCATTTCCACCCTTTCCCAGTACCCAAAGTTCTTCAGAAAGCCAGCAGTCTTAATTCTAATCGCCCCATTCTGGCCTCATCAAGCATGTTTCCCCTTCCTGAAGCCTCATCTCCTGGAAGAACCATGGATTCTAGATCCATTGCCAGACCTTCTGACACCCATTGGGGAACTTCCATCCATCTCTTCACTCGCTAACATTGACAGCATGGCTGCTCCAATTCCCAATATAGCCAGGCTACACAACTTTACTCCAGAGGTTCACCACATACTAATTTCTTCTCATAAGATTTCTACGAGGAAACTATACCAAAGCAAATGGAAAATATTCTCAATCTGGGATTCACAGCACCTCAATGACCCATATTCAGCACCCCTAGCTTTCATTTTAGAATTCCTAGCTAAGCTTTTTAATGAAGGAGCTGCTGCAGCAATATCCAGCTTTCATATTGGGAACGTTTATCATGTCTCATAAACTCAAAAGCTTTCCTGAGAGAACTAATTTGCTAAGACCCCCAATTCGACTACCTTTGCCACTATGGAATCTTAATTTTGTTCTTTCTCACATAATCCTACCTTCCTTTTACCCATTATCATCTTGCGACTTGAAATCTTTATCTTGGAAAACACTTTTTCTTATAGCAATCACATCAGCAAGAAGAGTGTCAGAGTTACAAGCTTTAACAATCAGAACTCACTACATGGTTTTTCATAATAACAGACTGTCACTACGTACAAACCCTTCCTTTATACCCAGGGTATGCTCGGAGTTTAATCTAAATCAGTCACTAGACCTACCAGTATTCTTCCCTAAGTATGACAATAAAACGAATACATGCTTCACCTTCTTGATGTTCATAGACAGTTACGCTTCTATTTGCATAGAACAAAAACACATAGGAAATCAGACCAACTTTTTGTATCTTTTTCTGAAAACAAAAAAGGTTTGGCAGTAACAAAGACAACTTTATCCAGATGGTTGTCAGATTGTATTTCATTTTATCAGTCAGCAGACAAACAGTTGCCAAATAAAGCAAGGGCGCATTCCACTAGATCCATATCAACTTATCAGGCCATTAAAGCAAGATTGCTGATACATACCATTTGTGCAGCAGCAACATGGGCAAAACCACTCACCTTTATCACTCATTACAAAGTAGACTTGGCTTCCAGGGACAGGGCCACCTTTGGGTCCACTGTAGGAAAGAACCCAGGAAAGATGGTGCTAGCGACGCTATCCCATCAGTATAGAATGAAGATGAGACAGGACAACTTTACATAAAAAGTCATGTACTCACCATAATGTTCTGTGTGAGTTGTCCATCTCATCTTCATTCTTATGTCCCACCCTTCAACCCCCGTCCTGTTAGCTCCTGGAGGATCAAGGAAGTCTTAGAGTTCAGTGATATATTTTGCTCCTTGTCCAGGTTTGTAGACTTGATATATATGTATATCCTTATACAGTTATACAGTAGAATATAAATTCACCAACAAACAAGATCTGAGGAAAGCACTGCAGCATCATGGGATAGAGATGGAGCCATGAGCTAGTTTCAGATCTCGAGCATTAGTAAGCGGCCGAGTTAGCCCCCCATCAGTATAGAATGAAGACGAGATGGACAACTCACATGGAATGTTATGGTGAGTACATAGCTACTTTTTTCAGCAGAATGAAGACTGTTTTCAGGCTAGAACTGGAGGTATATACATTTTTCTTTATAATAATTTTGAGAACTTACTGCCACTGTTTTAATGATAGCAAGTCTGAATAGTTTCAGCTGTTCTGTGAGTGAATGTTTTTGTGGTAGTAAAAAGGCTGTTGTTAGAAGTGGTGTATAATAGTTTATAAACTGCATATTTTGGTGATCTCTGGATATTGGATTTCAGTAAAAACTGCAGGAAAAACTCAACAAAGCTAGAGTTTTCATTGTGTAATACCTTAAACCTGCAGTGCAAACTAATGGGATATATGCACATGACCCCTTAAGGATATATAGTGTTTCATCTACATAGCTTTTGGCTGGTCATGACTTTTTATTTGATCCACTTATGCTGTACTGATGAGGTTACTTTAAAGGCTGAAATATGCATGTCTACAGTGAGTAGGATTTGGCTTTAATGGCCTGATTGTACCCATAAAAACTTAAATAGTAGGAAGTGAAAAGTCATGGGCATTCAGAAGTTCTGTAGCTGCATGTCCTTAAGGGATCATTTGCATGTATTCCATGTTCCTCAACACACTGCAGTCTAGATTCTAGCTTGGCTGCTTTTTTCTTGTAGATTTTACTGAATGGTTTTGTCTGTGTGGCCTTTTTACCATTTGGCTTAAATCTTGGCTTTGCAATGACATTTTTAACATTAAGGTTACCCTACCAGAATGCACGCCCTACACAAAGTAAAAGTCAAGCAAAAAAGGGCAAGGTGTGTTATTTCACTGACCTTTAAAATTCATATCAGAAGGTCAGGAAGACGACCATTTTTTTATTTTTCACAGTATAGTGCCTTTTTATACTAGACTGGTGCAGAATCTTTGTACAGAGATCAATTTTTTTAATAAGCTATGTGTCCATAAGCATGTCTGATTTTATTAAAAATAGTAAATCTTGGAAGATCAAAGCTAAATCTGAGGACCAATAGCTCACCAGCTTAAATATAAACCCCTATGTCACTAGATGGGTTGCAAACTGGCTCAAGGACAGAACCCACATGGTTAGAATTGCAAGAGCCATGTCAGACTCCAAACCAGTTACAAGTGGCGTCCCACAAGGCTCAGTCCTAGGACCTCTCTTGTTCGGTATATATTTCTCGGAGGTACAGGCCAACATGGAAGGACTGTGGCTGACCAAGTTCGCAGATGACTGCAAACTGGGCGCCATAATCGACTCTCCAGCCGACATAAGCATCCTCCAAAAGGGCCTGATAGAAACAGACAACTGGTGCCAGAGCCATGGCCTCAAGCTAAACGCCAAAAAGTGTATAGTCATCCCCTTTGGCAAAAATAAAGTGCCACAAATTACCACATAGGTGGTAATCTATTAAGTACAGAAGAAGTAATTAGGGACCTGGGGACCCAAGTTGATAGCAATCTCTCATTTGACAACCACGTGGCCAAAGTTGTTAGAAAAACATTTTATATAGCCCACCTAATCATGAAGGGATTCACATCTAGATCAGGGGAGGCCATTGTGCCTCTTTACTCATCCCTCATCAGGCCCATAATTGAGTACAATGCCCCTTTTGGGATGTACCTTACCAGACACCTGCAGCAACTGGAAAGACCCCAAAAGTACCTCACCAAGAGGATCAAAGGGCTCAAACAGATGCCATATGCTGCCCGGTTAAAGAAACTCCAGCTCTACTCAGTGGCATACCGCCTGTTCAGAGGTGATCTGTGCCTGACGTATAAAGCCATGTCCAACCCGGAATTAATGGACATGCTGCACCTCAGAAAATCCAAATCCCATCGAGCTACACGCTTGAGAGACTTGAACCTCAGCACCGAAATAAATAGGACATGCTGGAGGGACAGATTCATAACCCAGAGGCTCCCTTCACTCTGGAATAAAATCCCAGTCCAGGTTGGGCAGAGTCCCTCACTGACTCTCTTCAAGAGGAATCTTGATGAGTGGATGGGAGATCGTAGGTTTACCCCGGGTATCACTTCTGTGTCACTGTTAGACAGAGGCACAGTATACTAACCTCAAAAAAAGGGCATAGCAAAATTAATTTAAAATGGGTGGCGAAAGCCAAACACATTCTGGCTAGGCTTATAAATGCCCTAGAGCAGATAGCCTAGTATGAACCTATGAACCTATAGCAGTATAACTAAATCAAAGCAGTATACCTAAATCATAGCAGTTGAAAGGTGTGCAAGATTAAGCTTCTCTGGTTATAGCCAATTCCCATTTTCCTCTCAAAGGTTCATAGGCTGCTAGACCCTTGTGGACCATTTTAAGCCTATTCAATTTTCCTCAAACGAGTCAAACCTTGTACCTTGTGTCTGTGAAATAAACACTAACTATTATGACAGCCTCCAACCCTTACAGGTTAATGACCTAAGGTCAGGATCAAACCAAGTACCTAATGACTGCGAGACAGACACTTTAACTATTATGCCAACACTGAACATCATTCACTACATGAACTACAAGTCATTTTTGAATACCATAGTTAGTGTAAGAAAACCATATGTATAAGTAAAACAAACTACATCCTTTACCTGTAGTCCTCTTCCTTTAACTTCCTCCCCTTTTCTGGAAAGGCATTAATCATTTACGTTTTCCTGGACAGGCTATAATTCCTTATACCTGTTCCCGTCTTCCTAGTTATCATATATGAGGTTAAGAATGTAATGCAATGAGATTATTTTGCTCCTTTAAAGATGACTAATTACTTGGATGGCCACAGTGATGCAGTAGTTAGTGTTACTACCTCACAGCCAGAGGTTTTCCAGTTCGATTCTCAGCTGGGGTGCCTTCTGTGTGGAGTCTGTATGTCCTCCCTGAGGTGGCATGGGATTTCTCTGGATACTCCGATTTCCTCCCACATCACAAAGACATGCTGCAGGTGGCTTGGACACTCTAAATTGGCCCTAGATGCATGTGTGCCTTCTGTGGAAGGTTGGGCACCGGGCTGGCAACTTGACACCGTAAAACTCCACTGCCAATTGTTATGTGGCCAGTGTTCCACTGTGGCAACTCCTAATGGGAAAAGCCAGAAGAAGAGGAAAGGTGACTACTTATTTAAATATGTAGGCCTGATGAAACCAACTTTTAGCCATCTATTAAAAAATTAGCAGACTACACGTGACTGGTAGCTCAAATTTAGTTTTTCACCGGCTCTCAGCTAAAATGGTTAGAACATGTAGTGTCATTTTCTGTACAGTTAAGCTGTCTAATTCCACTGAATGTTTTAAAATGGAGCATAATACCTGTAAGGGTGAAATGATATTTAAAATGTTTTAATGCACTGTTCAGGTGAAAGGGCTTGTTTCTGCTGTATACCTATATAAGCACATGAAGCAGTGAAAAAGGCAAAATGAGAACATTAATATTTACTGTTCCTAGAAAATATTTTAGCCAGTTGGATGGGACCAGTGAGATGGGGTGGGGGTGTCACTTTTGATCATGCAAAGCAGGGTATATATCAGCATCTGTAAGTGCAAATGTATTTATGAGGTTCTGTAAATATTCAGCTGTGAGTCAATATCAGTGGCTAAAACCAGTTTTCTAAAAAGTAAATACTCACCACTGTGGTTGCATTTATTTAACAGTCTTAATCATTATGTTTTGAACTGTTAACATTTTTTAAATCATTTTTTATGGAGTAAAGTATACAGTGAACATTAAACTGGAAGGAGATTTTGTAAACAAATTCAAAATCCCATTTTGCAATGCAAAAAAGCTGTTTGTTATGGATTTGAAAATGTTCAGCTGTCTTGGTTACATAACAGCAAAAAACAAGGTACTTCATCTCTGTGAAACCTGTCTGAGGAAGGAATGTAAGCAGATGGCTAACAGAGACAAAGCAAGTTGCATAAAAAAGACACAGCTGACATTTCTAAATAGTCCAAAACATTTTAAATGTGGTGAATTATGTTTTTTTTACAGAAATAATGCCAACAATTCCATAGATTCAAGTATTATATTTATCCTTTGTGATTAGTTTTGCCACCTAGTACAAGCCATCCACATTCTCTACAGCTGTTTATTGCTATTTCAGGTATATGATAACGCATTGTTTTTACCCAGTCTTTTCACCCTGTGTTCTATTACGATAAAAACACCAGCAAATACCTACAAGAGCTTCTTCAGTGTGGCAACCAAGAAGTAGATATTTTTTCCAGTTTCTCAGGTGTGATACTTATATTTCAGTCCTCTCTCTTACATTTTCAATTTTCTTTCTGTGGGTGAAATGCCATTACAGTGGAAATTTGCAGCCGTCATTCTTTTCCTAAAAAATTCTGTAAGGGACACAGTATAACAACATAGGGCAAACATCATGCTATGTGTTTTGAGAAATGTTTTGGGTAAAAAAGTGGTCCACACAACTCTTTAAATACAAGTCACAGTATCTGACAGCTGTCATTTCCATCACAAACACCATCTTCTGCAATATATATGAAGAACTTATTGTAGTTATATCTGTGGTCCTAAGCAAAACCATTGACTCTTTGTCCCACTCCTGACTCATTAAAAAGCTCACATACTATATATTAGTAGCTAAATCCATCAGATGGTTCATTGATTATTAATTTATTCATTTATTTATGTGTCTGTTTACTGGGAAAATCCAAGACTGGATAATAACCATTTTCAGAGGAGTCCTGGGGAGAAAAGCTCCATTTTCCTACATCGCATTATAGTTAGTTCCAGTTAAATACAGAGAAGTTACATTTCTATTTACATTTATACACAAACAGTAGTTACAGTTATACATTCTAAGATTTTACAGAGGTAGAAGTTACTAAAGAGAAAACACATGCAACTTAGTGGATTGTACAGGCAGCAGTTATGTATAAAAATTGTTTCATCATTTCAGTGAGAGGTTGAGAATATTCTGTTTAAGGAGAGTATTTGGAGAGATTGTACAGTGAGCACAGTCTTATCCTGCTGATGAGCATGTGCAGGACCAGGACTGGTTAAGATGTTGTTTAAGCAGTGATTTAAAACTATTAAGTTTTTCAGAGAGTTTTATTTTTGTGGGGATACTATTACAGAGTTTAGGAATGTATTGGGAGTAGAGCGAGTCTCCTACAGCATTATTTGACTTAAATGTGAGTAGTAATAATTTGTTACTAGAATGGAGGTCCCTTGTTGGACAATAGGGTAATAATAAGTTTTGTAGTACAGGTCATTTTTCTGGATGATGAATGAGTTTGTGTGCTGTAGTTTGCTGTGAACATGTTAGGTAGCTGTGCAGCTCAAGACAGTTCAATTGCTTTAAGCTATGACAATGGTCAGTCCAGTAAGGGAGACTTGTAGCAAATTTAGCTATTTTATTGTAGCAGGAGGCAAGTTGCTTTCTTGTCAGTATTGTTTAAGTTTGTTAGGATAGGAACAGTGTATAAGAGAATTGGCAATAAGAAGGTGGTGACTAGAGCTTTTCATGCAGTACCTGTAAGGAATCCATTGAGCCTATAAAGGGAACCTAGTTTCTGGTGTGTAGATTTAATGGTTTGCAGTATATGCTGGTCAAATTTGAGACTGTCATCTATTATAACACCTAGAGTTACAGTTTCAGTTACAATATTATTTGCTGATTTTATGGAAAAAGATTGGTTTTGATTTTGGCAACTTTTTGAGGTAAAAAGCATTAATTAGTTTTCTTGTGGTTGAGAAAGAGGTTTGATTCTTTGGGCCAGGTTTCTACAGAGGAGAAAGGTTTTTAGGTAATGTCTTGGAGCTTATTTATTGTTGATGCAGCAAATAATGTTGAGTCTACATGCTGAACTGAAACTAGCATGGTGAGTGGAGGGGTGGAGGTTCTTAATAAATATGTTATATAGAACCCAGGATAGAGACTTGAGGGATACCTGTAGTAACTGGTTAAAAGAATGAGTAGGTTTGTTGCCATTTAACAGCTTGTTGCCTTCCATATAGGTAACTAAGGAACCACAACAAGGAGTATTGTGAAAGTCCTATTGATGACAGTTGAATGAGCAGTTGCTGGTGAAAGCCCATATCAAACGCCTTTGACAAGTTTAAGAACATGGTGGGCATAAGCAGACCATTGTTTCTATGTTGGTTTGTTATACTGGTAAACTGTAGTAAAGCAGCAGTAGTGCTGTGCTGGGGCCTAAAGCCATGGTGTGTTTCTGAGACCAGGTTATTTAAGGTTAGCTATTGTGTCAGTTGCATATGGATGCATTTCTAACATTTTGGAGAGGGGGAGATAATCACTATTGGTCTGTAGTTGTTAAGGTCTGTAGATGTGCTGTCTTTGTGCAGTGGTATGATGTAGGATTTTTTCCACAATGATGGGACCTATCTTTTTGCTATGGACCTATTAATTAGTACAGACATAGGGAAGGCTCTGACTTCTGCATTCATTTGTAGGTAGTCTGATGGTAGTTGGTCTACAGCTATGGAAATAGTTTTAGTTTAAGGAGCAACTTCATTATAAGTGAGGTGGGTACTGGAGTAAAACTGAAGGGCTGTGGGTGGTTTTGGCTGGACAGGTATAGAGAGACGGGGGCAGATATATTAGTGTCTAAGAGAGATAATATTGACTGTACAAAGTAGGAATTAAATTACGTGGGGCTGCAGTCTGTCATATTGTCTGTTTTTGGTCTTCCCAGGATGGAGTAGTTTATTTAGTGATGACCAAAAAAAAAAACATGGAGTTTTACAAGGTTTCAAAGATGTCTAAATTGCTTGAAGGCATTCTGAGTTCTGTTTTTATACCATTTTTTCCAGGCTTTAACCCTTTTTATCATGAGTTTTTTTGTTTGTTTCTTTTGTTAGTCGTAGTGCAGGCTTGGACTTTACTCTTATATCTAGATTATTTAGGGTCTCTAAGAATATGTTATTAAAGTGTTATATAACATTATCTAGTGGTACTTTTCTAAGTATCTGCGGTGGTGGTGCTGCGGTAGCGTTGTCGCCTCACAGTTAGACGTTGCCCGTTCGATTCTCAGTTAGAGCGTCTTCTGTGTGGCGACATGCGTGAATGGCCTTTCCTTCGTTGAAGGTTGTGCGTTAGGCCTGGCAAGCTAGTACATAAAAAGCTACTGCCAATCATTAGCGGACCGGAGTTCCGCTGTGGCGACCCCTAACCGGGAAAAGCCGAAATACACAAACAAACTTTTCTAAGTACATTCCAGTTGCATTGTTTTAGTGTTTTAGTGCTTCATTGAAAATATCTTTGCTTTAACTGATTGTATTTCATATTTGATTATAGAAAATATGTTAACAATAGGTCTTAGTGGGCATTTATTAACAAAATACTTCCCCCATACTGTGTCTAGAAGAAACTAACAGGGGTCCATAGATGTCCCTCTTTTACTTTTATCATTTGTTATTTCTCTTCATTTCCCTAGCACTTATTTCAAGGGAATTCTCTTTGAGGAGGAGTTAGCATTCACAGGTTCAGTTAATTTTCTTTTTGCCATTGTGACCGCCTTCCTGAAGTGTGACAGTTTCTGTAACCTGATGGTTCATTTGAATGGGGCCTAATGTTATTATTACAAAAAGAAAGGTTATGATTTTTTGGCACTTTCAACAGCCTTAGCAAAATAACAAGTAACTTATCAGTGTATTCCACTAGAGGATGAGTGCTTAAGATTGTGAAAGTGCTCAAAAATGTGAGAGTTTTGTTGAGCTCTTATGGCCTTTTCCATACATTTTGACAAGATCCAGTACATACAGTTTGTAGTACCACTGTAACTTATCTCAACCAAAGCAAGTCACAGTCCTCCTTAAAACAAAATCCACAAATTCATAATTCATGGTCTTAAATGGGAACCCAATGCTATACATCAGCGAAATGTGGATGAATCCCCATAACATCAAGTGCTTCTCTGCTGACATTTATATCTGTCTTCATAAATGCTCACCCTGGCCACATGCCATCACTGGATAACCTATTGTTCAACCACCTAGTGTCTAGAACATTTGCCTTCAAATCCTGATGTAAGTAAGTAAGGGGGGCTGGCATAATGGTTAAGTTTTTTACCTTACAGATACAAGGTGCATGGTTTGATTTTTAAAATGGGATAACTGGCTAAGCTTAAAATGGCCCATCAGGACAGTTAGCCTAGTACTAACCTATGAACTGGCAATGCATAATGCACAGGGGTGAATACCAGTGTATCTGCACAGCACCTTGGCAGTGCCCATGATTCCCACATCAGACATATATAAGTTCTCCGTCTCACCACTTCCAGCATACTGAAATTCTACTCAGCCACATACTTGGTAAGGGCAGGTACTGGGTTAATTAGGCACATACACAGAGTATTACAGTATTGTGTTTTATAAGGCCCAGTGAATAATAATTTAAGAAATTTCTGTGCAGAATGAAGTTATAAGCTTGAAACAGTTACAGAAGACTGGTTACTGGATAAAATTACAGTCATTTTCTGTTTTTACAGACTGGGGGAATGGCTAGACCTAATGGGTCCAGGGGATGGATTATGACCTTGGGAATGCACATGGAACAGGCTTAATTAAGATCGTGTCGATCAATACAGATATGGATCTTGTATTGTTTTACAATAACGATCATGGTATTTACCTATTGATTTTGGTTATTACTACTTAATGATACACAAGCTTTCCATTTGCCTCAATTCCTGCTCATTTTTACTTCTGACAGCTACTGGTACTTTTCTTCAAGCACATATCTCTGGCATATTATTAGGGTTTATCTGTATATAAGGCTCTTCTGGCAAACTTCATTAACATGCAAATAAATTAGCATAAACCACAAGGATATCACTACTGTGCTGGCTGTCTTGCATACCGAGACAGACAGTGCCCTGATTATGACCCAGCCTACCCAAATTTGGGGAGTGGCTAAGGTAGGAATCAATCAGGTAGGGAGGGCAGTGAAAAGCGATTGCCTTCTTGCTTACTTCTAACTGAGAGTAATTGAAGAGCATGTTACAGGGGTTGTCTCACACTAATGAATTTCCAGTAGCATTTAGCAGGAGCAATTGCTGAAGATGGAAGGGTGAAGGTCCCTGAGAGGCTATGTCATATAAAGAAGTGTATGGTCCTCCTTGAACACTGCAGTCTCTGGTCAGAAAGTTGACAAGTGTGTGGGAACCAAAAAAAGTAAAAGAAAAAGAATGTCATTGTCAGGGTTCAGTACAGTATTCAGGCGGTCTGCATGACTGAGCAGCTTTTTCTGATTGTTCGCAGGAGCACCTTCAGTCTTTGCTTTTACACTTTGTGCTTTCACAAGTGGAATGATGCACACTATTAAGTGAATTTGCTTCTTAAAATGCACTGATTTGAAATAGCATCTTATGATTCTTACTTTTATATTTATGTGTCAGCATTTTTGACTTAGTAGCTTTACATAGTGCCATGCAAGGGCGCCCGCAGGCAGGTGCAAGGGGGTGCACTTGCACCCCCCTGGAACCGGCTGGTCAGGAGATTAATTTTCTTTAAAAAAAATATATGTTGGCGTTCTTGGTCCTGGTCCCATAATGCATCACATCTGTGTGTGCATTGTCGTTTGCGCTCCATTTGAAATACAACAAGTGGTGTAAACAGTTTGGTATTCATTTTGCAGTAGAATAAGTCTTCAAGTTTTGCTTGCTGATTCGCCTGTTCGTGAAGAATGAGTTTTGCTTTATTCATTTAAGGAAGCATGACCAGGAGTTGGAGAGTAAGTGTTCACATTTGCTTTATTCAATCAATTATGCACCATTTCCAAGTTGTGGCGCGTGTGTGTTAGCATGAGAAATAAGTGATTGTTATTGACCCCGCCCGTCCTTAGTGAAGTTCAACATAACCCTTTCTCTTTCTGCTATATGGTACTGGAAGTAAAAGCTGTTCCTTACACACACATTGAGATGGGTGAGTTTCAACTCCATCTCATTACTACTTGGGAAGTTTTAATGGTACTGCTCACCACCATGGTGATTTGGGTCATTATGCTAGCAGTCGTAAACATAAAACAGCGAAGCAAAGTTAGTGTGACTTTGGCATGAATCTCTATTTCTCCATGCACGCATTATGTTATTTACGCGTCATATAGCTGGCTTAAAAAGATGTGTGCTAACTGCATGTGTGCTGTATGTTTAAATAAAACAGAAATGCAGCAGGAACAGGGATGGTATGTTCAAAGATTTAAATACTATTAGGAACTGTAAGTTGGTGTATCAGCTTCAGGAGTGTGATTGAATGTGAGGTCTGTTGTTAAGTCTTGGTGTGGTGTTTATAAAATGGTGTCATTTACATGTGTTGGGTGTTTGTGCTTTATGTGGAACACTTCACAAAGTAATAAGACTTTTAAGTAAAATCTCCCATGTAGATGGTTTTGTCAAAAGGCTGATTCACTAAACTGTACGCATTGTTTTTTTCTAGTATGAAATATCATTTTGTCTGGTAGAACTGTAGTTTCATAAAGTGAACCCTTGGTGCGTGTGTGTGCTTGGTTATTAAATGATAGCATTGCTTTTCTCTGAATGTACTATAGGGTCATCTGGTTTACTAAAAGTTATGATGAAGGTGTAAATATTGTTTAATGACAAAAACGTGTCCTGGGGCACTAGTACTATGAAAGAGAAAGCAAAATGTTTTCTTCTCACCGCAACGTTTCAGGCTAGTATTATGAACCCATTTTGATGACTTCATTCTCATTGTTGTTGCAGAGTTCATTACTGAATGGGATTGGTTAAAACACACTGCTGTATGACATACTGAAGTTGCCAGGCATTTTTTTTGATAACCAGAAGACAGTGTCAGTAGCCTTGTGTATGTACATGTGCACGTTTTGTAAATTTGGAGTATGATGTACCTGCCTTACCAGTTAGAGTTGAGAAAATAATGTTCCACAGAGAGGGTGGTGTGGTGTGCCCCTTGATTATGTTGCTTGAAGTGATGGTACAGCATTAAGTCATCACAGGAGTCCATAGTTGCTTTGGATGTTCCAGTAAATGGATGGGATTAAACTGTGGGCAAGGTTGTTGCACTGGGGCTTGTTGCAATACAGTAACAGACTCTGTAGATCATTGACATTTTTTCTGCCCCTATTTATCATAAACTGAGGCCTTTCATACCTAGTTCATGTGAATATTAATGACATCTTTCAATCCTGTCTGTAAGGCGTGGTGACATTTTTACATTGACATCTAAATTTCTCCTAGTCAGTATAAATACCAAATAAGATGTCCCAGAAATAGTCACAGGCGGTTATTGCAATAGCAGTGCATATAGAATGCATATATGTATGTATGTACATATGTGTTTGTATATTGTTTCTTTTGTGTGTGTGTGTGTGTGTGTGTGTTTTTTTTTTTTGTGTGTTTTTTACTTCAGGCTTTTATTAATGTCTGTAGATTATCATGATATGAAATACTAGATACCACAATTTAAATTAACTTTTGAGAAATGTGTGAATAAGTTGCTTATGTTTTGTAGGTGTAAGAAATGTGGATTTGATTGTACTTTAAGATGCACTGGATGTTAACACTATCATGTGTTGTTTATGCACCATGAGCAGTCCTGCTGAACTTGTTCACCTTGCATACATTTCATCAACCACTTCTTTTTTTTTAGCAATACTGTTATCAAATTGTGTTCACGTTGCATACATTTCATCACCACTTTTTTGTAGCAATACTGTTGGCTAATTTTCCAATGCAAAATGTTATAGCTTTTATTTTGTATGTGCAGTTTGTTTTCATCCTGCCCTTCCCAGCAAACATTTTTCATTTTGGCTATATTGGGATAGAATTTGTTCTTAAATGTGGGTCATCACTGTCACAACTGGAGGTCTGGTTGCTACACTAGTGGGGTCAACAGGTTCAATAGCATTATTAAAACTCCATAGCACTCCTTCTGAAACACAACCACACCACCACGGTTGAACAACAAACAATTCCACTACACGACAACACTGTAAACAGCCCAACTGCTGAGACTTGGTAAAACCAAAAGTAGATTTTATTTACATGAAATGTTAAGCGCTTTCACTCACAAAAATATTAAAAAATATATATTAATGAACTTTTTGTAAGCCTAGGTTTCATTCTGTAACAATAAATTATAATATCCAATGTATCATTATTTAATTACTACAATCCTCAGCTATTTGCCAGAAAAAGTACAGATTTTAGGAGGAACACACAAAAAATATGAGGCAAAAATGTGGACATTCTGCGAAAATCTTTACAGTTGAGAGGTATGATGGTGCTTACTGCAGTATTAAGTTTTCCTTGCATAAACATGTACAAAAGCAAAAATCAACTAGTTTTATGTAATTATTTTTGTTGTTGTCCAGGTTACCATGATGCACATGTTTATCATTGGTGTACCTGAAACAAATCAGAAAAAGTTTTTTTTTTAATCCCATACCTGACACTTTTTTTTTCTTTTGTTCAGTAACATCATAGAAGCTCTGCAAGATATTAACTACAAAGGTAGTAGTAGCCCATCGGATTCTTTAGGTTGTCTTACAACTTCAAAGCCAATGCATCAGACAAGAAGCGAGCATTCAGATATAGTAGCAATATGATATAGTTCATTACTGACGGCAATTTGATTTCAGAATTCTTCACGTTGTATGTTTTGCATCATTTTAGGATGCAGATAAAATAAGTTGAACTAAGCAGTGTTACTGGTGGAAAAGCCAGACGTCAGTGAAGAAACTAATGAGTCAAGATAGGGAATATAAATACTTGTTCTGTAATAACTCTCCAAATCCACGCCTACTGTGTTTGCTCGGTGTGTCAACTGCAAATCTTTGGCAACACTAACACAGTACCAAGTTTAGTTGCTAGTGATCTTGCCTTACTGAGAATGCCATTCCTAAAGTGCTCTTCAGCATGGTTGCGGTGCTCCTTGAATATTTAAATGAGACTGTTGATGTGTTGTTGGACCTTTACTATACAAGTTGAACAGACTGAAACATCTGAGCAACAGGCTCAAGAACTGCTGAGTAATTTGCAATAATGAATTGAGAAATCAGAAATGTGCATGAAGAGCAAGCACTGAGTAACATAAGTGCATTTTGTCTGGTTTCACCAGCAGTGCTCTTCTGAAGATCAGCCAGGTAGTTAAATATTTTCTCAAAGTTCTGACTAAACACACGAATGGGTTTATATTGGTCCATCATGTCTCACACAAAAAAGATATATTTGGTAGCAATACTCATCATTTTGGACTGTCACGGAAAAAAGTAATAATCTTGATAACACCAACAGCACTATGTATTTCAGGAACATCATTCAGATCATTGACTACAAGGTTTAGTCTGTGAGATGCACAGTGGATAAAGGCTGCTTTTGGATATTTTTCACAAATCTTTGCCTGAACACTATTCTGGATGCTTGTCATTATGGAGCAGCCATCATAGCCTTGTCCGAGTAATTTTTCCAGGTCTAGACCGTACTTTATGCATTCACTGACAAAGACATTTGATAAAGACAGTGCATCTCTCACAACAATGGGAACAAAAACTGTAAACTCTTCTTGAATACAATCATCAACAAACCGAATGTCCAATGACAACTGCTCAATCTCTGAGATATCTGCAGTTTCATCTGCCAGTACACTAAATCCAACTGCCCTGTTCGCTGTACAGTCTCCTTTCGAAGTACGTGTTCGTATTCTGCCGACTGCCAACAGCTCATTTTGCACCCTATGGGATGTGTACCAAGCATTTCCTGCAGCTGTTTCACTGTGCTGTTTCAGTATTGTGTCACCAGCTTCAATACAAAAATCTAACAAGTAACACAAATTTCTGCCAGAGCCTTCTTTTCCACAGAGAGGAATGTCAAGGGTTGCACAGTAAATAATGGTAGATAAAATTGGTTCCAATTTATTTTGGTTCTCTGCAATTTGTTTTGCTACTGCTGCATCTAGCTGTGGAATAACAACTGTTTCTGGCTTCTGTCGTGTTTGTGTATGAGAAAAATTGGAAGCATCTTCGGTAGAACCTTTGTGCCATGATGATTGCATGTGATTTCTTGCAAGACTCATTGAAGGCATTACATTTTGTGCACACACTAGTGATGAAGCTGCCTTGCAACCCACGGTGAAGTAACTCAGGAAATAATACACAAGTTAAGCAGAGTGGGCCTTTCAAGAGAGAAGAATATGCATGCTACGTTGAGTACTGAGGCAACCAACTATATCTGAATATAGTTGGTTAACAAGTAATGACATGCATTTCAGTTTCAGACTTCATATCATTCAGAAAATTCATTTTAACACAAATCCTTTTATTCTAGCAACTTTCTAATGTGTCCCTAGTTGTAGGCCTTTATCACTAACATTATAACAGGCTTTGTCCAGATTTTTTGTGTTAACAGATTGAGAGGTATGGTGTGTATGTGTGTCTGTATGTATGTATAAGAAGGAGAAAGCATACCCCTCAGCTGTCCAGGTTTTTGGAGAATGTCCAGATTTTTGTCCCATATTCCTCCTAAAAAGCATTGAAGTTGCTAAATAATGACAGACATTTGAGTTTTAGATGTCATATCCTTTAGAAAAATGCATACTAACATAAATCCTGTTATTCTAGCAATGTTCTAAGTAGTTCATGAGAGCAATATTTATAATCTGCTCCTATTTATTTTAGGCTTTGTCCAGATTTCTTGCACTTAGAGGTTGAGGTGTGTATTAGAGAGTGAAATGTCCTAGAGTTAGCAGGTGGAATTTATTTTCAAGTGCATTTTCAAGGAATTGTGAGCTTCAAGGGAAGATAATTTTACTGCTGCTCATGCTAAGCCTGCTTAAAATGTGCAACTGTTTTGTTTAGCAAATGGTATCACTATTGTGGTATAGAATTTTTAAAGCAGCACAGCAGGTAGCATACTTGCATCTTGATACAGAGGGCTATAGGTTCTACTCCCACAACGTGTAGATTTGTATTTTAAGGGGGTGTATGTCCTCCTTTGGATGAGATGCCTAATAACTATTTTTCAGCTTGCCACCCATTCCCTATTGCAATATACCAGCTTACCATTTTTTTAATATAACGTAGGCAATTTATTCTTCAAGGGCAGCAGGCATTGAATTTGTAGATGAAACACTGAAATATAAAGTTGTTTTCTAGCAACAACCTCTTCACTGGTTTCATATCTCTTTAATGTGGAATTATTCAGAGTTTTACTTCTGCAAAGATTCTGCATATTGATTGATATTGGTGGATTGCATGACAGAAGTTTGAGTAGAGTGGCCCTTTATGGTTGAAATATTCTGAATTGGGTAGGTTGTCATTATTGGTTCATATGATTTGTTTCATTGCTTAAAGGAAAAATGTTCAGAACTATAAATTTAAAACACACTGTAACAAGTGGTGCTGTATTATACAAGGAATATAATTCAATTATTATATAGTATAATTAATACAGTCAGGAGGGTGAATTAAATAACTTTTGCATGGTTCTAAAAATGTGTGCAAGGAGCCTATGATTTGAAAAGAGCCCAAAGGTAAACTTACCCTGCCACTGGCCAGATGCATTTTCTTTGAATGAGGGTTTCAATGCTGTTTTGGTGAATGTGGGTTTCAAAGGTAGAGAAGTTTTAATGCTAAGCCTCTTTTCATTGTAAGACTATTGCTATGTTTAGGTTTAGTAAATGTCTATCAGTGTTTGTGCTATAAAATTTTAAATAAAAGTTGTAAATTAATTCCAAATATCTGTAATCATTGTAGAAGTAAAGCATAAAACAGTATGCACACTGAGAGATTTGAACAGTGTCTATGACAAATGGGGAAAAATAGCCAAGTATGGGACACTGGAATGGCTGTGTGGGTGGGGGCAGCAGAGGGGAGGGCCTGTGTGGGTGGGGCTTGGGTTTGCACCCCCTGCAAAAAATCCTGCGGTCTCCCTTGGTGCCATGAATATGTAAATAATGTGCACTCAGTACCTTGTATGTCTTTAGCCTCAGTGCTTCCAAAGTACTCTTAGATATAATATCATTCTCCCTTAGCCTACAGGGTAGTCTGGTACAAACTTCTTCTCAACCCAAGGGACCCCCCCTTGCCCCTTCCCTTGCTTAGGTTATCTGTCTTAAGTCCTTTACTTTAGGAGCTATCTTGGGGAGCAAGAAAAAACTGAAATCATGATGTTGGCTGGCTCCCTACATACTTGAATGTACTGATGTTGGTCAGGGCATCCACCAGCTCTTGGAGGAGGGATATTTTTTCCTCTGGTCGTCAGGCCAGGCAAGGGCTTTCATGGTGGGAAATCCCACAAGTAATGATTGCAACACTGAATACACTCAAACATCTACTTTTATGGTAAGTGTACACAACTGTACTTTCTTAAAAATGAAATTCCATTTTCATTAGATGGAATCCATGAGTTATACCCTTGAATTATTTCCAGCCATTGCCATGATTCCACCATATTTGTTTCGGTGCAGATGTATAAAAAATTAACACAGATTTCAAGCAGAAAACACTCTAAGCAACCAACAGTATTATAAGTATTAAGTATAAGAAGAAATACGAATTCCATGCAAGTCTCATGTTTTCCTATGCACAGACAGTCCAAATTTGGACTGGTACTCCAAAACATTTGCATAATGGACTGCTGACACTGCTGTTATCCGCAATGGTTTTGGTCATGTCAGTGTTGCAAATACATACTATATGCTGTGGAATTTTGGCAGTTAGGGTGCTGCTTTTTTTGTAACTGATCTGAAGTTTGCTATTAGTAAACGATGTCAGCAGTCTTGTTTTCATGGATTCTGTCATATTTAGCATCCTGGGATTTTTGTCTGAGCAGGACAGTCTTCCCTTTTGTGGAAAGAATGACATATATCTTAGGATTGTGGCCAAGCAATTTATTAGATCAAACTGCCGGGGTTAATTGATGATGCTTACCTGTCAAGTTCAAGTGGGGATGGATTCATCCCTTTGCAAAACTCAGTGCGTTTTTAGTGTTTAGCTATTTCTATGCATATTTAAGCTGGTGAGGACAGCAAGATAGCAAATAGGAATTGTTAAGCCATTCAGACTTGCAGTAGGCAGTCTCACTTACCAAAGTTGTTTGATATATTTTGTGTACTGGATTCATGGTGTAAAAATAAAGAAGCTTTACTTTTACATTTTCTGTTACAAGATAAATTTATGTTTAAGTAAGAAGTCCAACTGGCCATTCATTTTTAGGCAGTCTTTTGTATAGTGTGTAGTATTGTTCTGTGTATGTGTGTGTTTTGAAACAATTCATAAAAGCTGCTAATTTAACTGAAGGAGGTTGGCCACAATTGTGTTCCTTCATAGGAGATGTGAGGGTTACACTTCTCTGCTCTGATGTCCTCTAAAGAGATTGGTCTGCATCATGCACCATGGTTATTCTAGGGAGGCCCTGTGGATAGAATGGATTTGTAGAAGATTTATGCAGGAATGTGCATTCACAAACACACAAAATAACTGCTCATGTGCTCCTTTTCTGCTTTGTGGATGATGCATCTCAGTGATGTAGCAAGTAGAATTTATTCAAGTTCAAGTGCAGAAATGGAAATGCACCATTTGGGAACTGGGTAAACTTCAAATGGAAAACAGTTACCTATGATCCTGAAAGTGTCTCCTACTAGTGCCGAGATGGAACAAAAAAAAGTATTTCAATTAGTTTTTCAGTATAACAGTGCCAATTGGTATGTAATGAAATGCACTATGCACTCAGCAAAAGATGTCAGCATGAGATGATCCACTTGTTTGATGGTATACATTGAAAAATAACAGAAATGGTGAAATGTATTTATGACAAGAGAGACTCAATAAATCAAGGATGGCTACAGTGGGACTGAATATAAATACTATACTATTTACTATATGAATAATATGGGGGGGGGCAGAGCAGCCCCATGGAGCAGAGGGATAAACCCCTTTACTACAGCCCACATTACCAGTAATTGCTTAGCAGCAGGGGTGTACAGATGGGAATGGGAGTAAGAGGCCAGTGTCACCTTACACATAAAGTACAGTTACAAGCCTGGTGGGCTTTGTGGTGCAAAAATGGTATGCTACTTATCTGGAAGATTGTGCATGCAGAGAGGTGTGAAACAGTGTGCATGCACTGACTGCGGAGGTCAGAAGGCTGCCACTGGTTCGTTGGAGTTAGGGTACTCACCCAAGTTGCCCTATGATGATGCACTAACATGATGGGTCTCTTCCATAAGCCCAGATGTTTGTCAGGATGAGCCCAGGCTGCTTCAGTAGACTGTTGTACAAGGAGAAGAGCTGACAGCAGACGAGGATCAGCTTTGGGAAAGGAAAAATAATAATGAGGCAAAGTTCCAAAATCAGGGGAAGTTTTAAATATTACTCTCAAAGGGTTTTGCATCATAATGGATTTTCTGAACAATAACAAGAATGAAGTGTTAATATCCTGAATTTTTCATCAACCGTACAATTTCAGGGATTTACCAGAAAATCAAAAACTTCATTGAGGGACAGGGCTAAAATATGAGGCAATGTCAGGAACATTCTGCAAAATCAGGGATAGTTGCAAGGTATGACCTTTATCCATGGAAGTGGACCATGTGAGGAAAGCAAACCCCAGAGGATTGTTGAAATAACAAGTGAAGCTGGAAGGATTCCAGAAAGGAGAACCAGAAAACATTCCAGAACAAATGTGCATACATATTCTTAAATCATGAATGTATGACTACATTTGGAAGACACTTGGATGTAGAACTTCTACTTTTTAGTCATAAAATTAGTGATTCTGGTTAGGTATAAATATTTTTCTCCACTACGTCTGTAAGTCTTGTGGCTTTCGGCTTTTCCCAGTTAGGGGTCGCCACAGCGGAACTCTGGTCCGCTAATGATTGGTAGTTGATTTTTACATGCCGAGTTACAGCCCTGACGCACAACCTTCAACAAAGGTACGCTCATTCAAGCATGTCTCCACACAGAAGACGCTCTAGCTGAGAATCGAACCGGACAGTGTCTTACTGTAAGGTGACAACACTACTGCAGCACCACCACCGCGGCCCTACATCTGTAAGTAATTTACGCTAATTCATCTCACATGTTTGCAAATGAAATTTACCATTACAGTTTTCTTTTTAGTGGAAATTCTCTAACAACCTGTTCACAAAAAAAAAGTGAGCAAAGAAAGGCCATTAGCAATTAAGTGCATGGCTTTGGTTGGGGGAGGGGGGGGAAGGCAGTTCCCGAGTATCCTTTCTACTTCCTATTTTGAAGAAGTCCAAGTTTTTATTCATTCTTGTTTTTCTTTCAGTTTCTAAACAACTTGTCCATGTGAGGGTTGTAGTTATAGCAAGGTGAGCAAGGTAAACTAGGCTTCCTTGGTCTCATCAACAGTCTCCATTCCATCCCATGGGATCCCCAGGTTTTCCTTGGAAAACTGAGATATGATTGCTGCAACATGTCCTGAGTCTGCCCTGGAGCTTCCTCCCAATGGGCTGTACCTGGTACACTTCCCATGGAAGACACCAGGGATGTCATCCTCATTAGATGCCCAGCCTACCTCAGTTGGTATCTGTCAACATGAAAGAGCAGTGACTGCAGTCCTGGATCTGCCCGAACCGACAAGCTCCTCACTTTACCACAAAGTTAGCTCAGCTACCTACAGAAGGAAAATTGTTTTGCTGTTTGTATCTGTAATCTCATCCTTTCAATCGTTAGCCAGTGCTGATTGTCACAAGAGAGGAAGGGGACATAGACTGACCAAGAGGCTAAGAGTTATGTCTTATGACTTAGTTCTTGTTTCAGTACCACACTCCAGTACAGTGTCTACAGTACTGCTGCTGTGCCCACTGATACCTGTCAACCTGCAGACATTGGAAATATCAACAAAGGCCCTTGAAAAACAGGAAAATCCAGCCATAATGCTGGGCATCTAATTAGCATAACATTTGAATACCAAATAGCACACAAGTCTTTCCATTTCTGGAAGGAACTAGGATACTACTCCAAAACATGTTTAAAAAAAACAGAGTGACAAAATAATGGAAAAATATAAGTACATATTTGTTTTTTTAATTTTTAAACTTCAATGTAACCATGACTATATATTGTCACTTTTTTTTTTTTTTTGCACAAGTGGAGCTTTTCTCCTCGGGTCACTGCTGAAAATGGACATGTATACAGTCGGATTCTCCCGGCTAACAAATGAAAAATAAATAAATAAATAGACATAATCAAAGAGACAGTGTAAAATATGTAGACTTTAATGAACTCCATCACAAAAAAATGTTCTTACAAAATAGGGACAGTTGCGATATCAGCACTCAGCCACTTTTCAGTCTACCAGTCCTCTCTACTTTTGCTTTTGAATATGAACCCAGGAACCTTAACTTGTTTTACCTGAGGAGTCAGCTCCCCTTACCCGTAGAAAGCAATGTAAGTCCACAAAATGCATGTTGCTAAAAATGGCAGGCTACCATAACCCCTCAGATAGATGTGTAAGAAGTAAGAGTTGGTGCACTGTTTCACAGCCAGCATGGAATACTCACTGCTCCTACTGAATGAAAGGACTGGCTATTTGATGAATTCTCCTTTCTAGCACCCTGGTATATGCTTTCCCATAGAAGTTGTTTGTGTTATCACCATATATGGAGCACACCCTGCTTTGGTAATGCAGACTGTGGCCCCAGTTTAAAAGTCCAGATGTACTGCCCAATCTTCCATGCACCCCTGCAAAGCTGGGTCAGCTACAGATCTCTGACAATACACAGTTCCATCAGTATTTCCAGCTAGATCTCATCCAGTCCGTGTCACAGCAGAAAGGTGTTTTTAATGACAGAATAATTCTTCTTCTTCTTCTTTCGGCTTTTCCTGGTTAGCGGTTGCCACAGCAGATCACCTGTCCGCTCATGATTGGAAGTGGAGTTTTATGGTGTTGAGTTGCCAGCCCAGCACCCAACCTTCCACAGAAGGCACACACACTCACTCTCTCACATCTAGGGCCAGTTTTGAGTGTCCAATCCGCCAGTTTTGAGTGTCCAATCCACCTACAGCATGTCTTTGGGATGTGGGAGGAAACCCACGCGACCACAGGGAGGACATGCAGACTCCGCACAGAAGGCACCCCAGCCAAGGATCGAACCGGAGAACCTCTTGCTGTGAGGTGACAATGCTAAATGCTGCACCACCGTGGCCGCCCTTTTTAATGACAGAATAATAACATCCAGAAAAGACAAAAAGAAAACAGAGTGCTCCTGCTTGATGATAAGTAGTGAAGTAGTTCATTAAAGTGGAAGTTATTTTGTCAATGTAAGACATATGTCAGAAAATATACAGAGGGTGATAACAAAGTCAGTAAATGTATAAGATTAAGAAAGACCCAGTTCTTGCAGGGTTACAGAGAAAAAGGAAGTCAATACCATTTTTGAAAGTATAAAGGGTTTGAGGGCATATAGGACTGTGCAGACAGAGTATATCTTGCTCTTCATAGCAATTTCCCTTTTTTATTAAATTTTACTGGAAGAGCTGTCAGACATAGTACCAGCAGCTCTAAAGAGACCCACCACCTGAGCACTGTATTCCCTTTTTTTCATTGAGGGCATGAAAAGTCCATCCAGCATTCCAATCTATTGTAAGAAAATAAATTATGATGTAAAATAACACTAAAGCCCTGCTTACTTGTCCTAGGCATTCTGGATTTGCTTACCAAATGGCTAAAATAATCCATAAGGATGCAGTGAACAACATAAGTAATGATTAACTGAATAACAAAATGAAACGTAAGCTCTGTTTAAGGGAACCACTTTCACTGCATTGGAGATACTTAAAGCAGGAGAACTACCTGTAAATGGGACAAATGATATCTTGGCCTAATTCAGTAGCACCAACTTGTTTTCCTTTTTTAGACTTTAGGTTACATAGAACTCCAGCTATCTTCTAAAAGCTAACAGGTACACTTTTATAAAATATGAAACAATATTCTACAACATATATAAATTGTGTCTTTATATATTTTATGTATTTTTCTCATCTGTGGATTTATTTATTTTAGTTGTGGTTCATGGGTTGTCCACTTATATTGGCCCATTTTCAATAGAAACACAATGAAAAAAGCTGCACACATGACATGATACAACAGATACATAGAAAAGTTATATACAAACACTAGAAATTACAATACTACAGAAAGTCAAACAGGAAATAACAGGATTTCAACATATAGAAAAGTACGAAGAATTGTCACTAACAGTGACCAGGCTAAATTTAACAAAACCTTTTTAATATTCAGATGCAGCTAATCAATGCATAATATTCAGTAATTGTGTACTGCTCTTAGATTTTATGGATGAGCTATACAGGAACTGCAGACAGTAGGAAAACTGCAGAACTTTATGAAATCCACATGCTTTAAAAAGCTCACTTATTACACAGCTGCAAGACTACAATGGATAGATTCAGTGTAACTGAAAAACAGCATGTCATCAATCTTCTTCTTTCGGCTTTTCCCGGTTAGGGGTCGCTACAGCGAATCACTTGTCCGCTCTTGATTGGCAGTAGAGTTTTTATGGTGTCGAGTTGCCCAACCTTCTACAGAAGGCACAACTAACTTACTTTATTTTATACTATGTCCAACTAACAACTTTAAGGGGGTGAATGCAGACATCAATGAAATATACAACAGAGAGGTTAGTGAAAGTCTGATTTAGTATGTGAAAATTGATAGCGAGAAGGGGTGAACATTTCTGGGGAAGCAAAATTAGTGAAGAGTCAGCGTTAATTTGATGTGTTTGTATTGCTAAGAAAAGGAAATGGAGGAAAAAGAAAGTGTTTGAGTGAAAGATGAAAATGAATATGAGGTAACAGTGGAGTATGGAGAACAAGGAAAAGACTGCTGTGAGAAATGATATGATACTGAGTGTAGGATACTTTTATGTGACTTCGGGTGGATTCAGTTCTTAGAAACAGTAATAGCATGGAACCAGTGGGGTTATTTGATTGCCCAGTTACAGGTCCATTTATGTTCAGAACAAGTTTTACGAGGATTTAAATCACAAATAAAGGTTAACAATAAATAAATCAATACAAAAATTAAAGAAACTTCAAAATGCTGCACAACAGTATCAAGTCAACTAGACATTACAACACAAATATATAGTATATTCCAGCTGCAACAAAGCAAGAAATGTGCAAACATCTGCTTAATAAATTCCAGCAGCAACATTGAAATACATAATTAACATACACATGTGGATTATATTTACCAAAAAAAAAAGACAATAGCACAATATTTCCTACCACTTTCTGGAGCATAGTTGCTCAAGATGACAATTGCTTGCATGATTGTTTGTTCCATATAGGAACTGTAATGCTCAGGAAGATTTTCATGATCTGCACCACTGCTGCCAATTAAGATGTCAGGGGCAGTTGGTGTTAAGATCATATAACAAATTCACACTGCTGTCTTAGATTATGACCAACCCCTGCTATATCCAAATGAATTACATAATGAACAACTGCAGAGCAGGATAACAACCCCTGGCATTCTAGGATTTTACCAACTTCACTGTCAGCTCAGTGCCATCTACTACTACCTTACCAAGTAACTGAAAGATAATTTTGTATACATGCAACACTATTTTTTAAGAAGGGGTGAATGATATCTTTCTAGTGTCATTATTTCCCTCCTTACTATAAAGTAACATACTGCTACCAGCTAGGTTGCATAATCATTAAGGGATTTACCTCTAAGATGCAAGATACACAGTTTTATTGGCCATTTTGGGTCAATTCCAAACTCCTTCATCTTCCTCTCTTAAAACCTGGTTGCCTCATGGTTTTGGCATCTTTTCAGGCTTGTTGGCTGTTGGTGAAGCACCCACCAAGAGGAGAAAATGCTGAGAGAAGAAAGGAGCCACTTTTGAGATTTTAAGTATTTTTCCTCTGTTTATTTGCTAAGTTTTTCTGCATAGCCGCCTATTTTGAGCATTTTCTGGCTTGTTAAACTTGATTTCTGCATTAGTAACTGTATTTAGAGCACAACATAGAGCTGTTTACTGAATTTCCTGTTTGCACTTATTTTTAAAATAGTTTTTTCTCAAAACTTGCATTTTATCTGTCTTTGGCCTAGCACTCTTGTGTGGGGTCATTTACTGCACTGTTATAACTTGTTGATACTTGTGAACCTCTGCTATCTCTGAAAAAAAAAAACAAAAAAAAATCTTGCTTTTTTCCCCACTTTTCTGAGATTTAAAAAAGTTCAGTTACAGGCTTGCTGTTCTTGAACTGTTTGTAAGTTTCTTGGAGGCCATTTTTTGCTTGGGCTAAAGGGAAGTCTCTCTGTTGATCAGTGGCAGTGAAAAACATTGAGCAGCCTGCCTGCCCCTGTGGGAGTGGTTACTGACTTGAAACTGTAGTTTTATTGGCCATTTTGGGTCAATTCCAAACTCCTTCATCTTCCTCTCTTAAAACCCTCTTTTGCATGGTTTTGCACGTTTTTGTGCATAGTGCAACAGCGGGCAGCGCTGCCTAATTGGGTTTAAACTATTCCTGGCTCCACAAAGTCTGCTCTTCACTTTTTCCCTTAGAACTGCTCTATCTCTCAATTTAAACACCATATTCTCATTCAAAGGCCCTTCACTGGTCCAATTAAGTAATCCTACAAGTTAGCACTATTAAACCATAAGCACTACTTATACTCTCTACGATTACCCTGTCCGTCTTAAATTCAGTTTCCCTATATTACTCTAGCATGTCCAAAGGTCAGTCAATGGTTTCCTCTGCAGTCCAGCTGGTGAATCTGGGAATTTTGAGGCAATGTTACAACTGTCTCATGTACACGGACAACCCTCTCCTCCTCCAAACAGGTTCAAATATATGTGAGAGATGCAACTATTTAGCCAAACTGGAGGCTGAGCTCTCTCATCTCAAAACTGGTGTAACCAGTCAGGAGGAGAAGGTAACCTCACACAACACAATTCCAGTATCACATAGTCCCACCACATCAGTGAACCAAACACATAAATACACAAAAACATACTCGGAGGCTCTAAATAAAAATCTACCTAAGCAACAGAGACCTCCAAAGCAGACATCCAAGCAAACGCTACCTCAAAACAAAACACACACAACACATAGCCCAGAAAGTCAGTGTGCCAAGCAGCCACAGCCCTTAAGGCTGAATAACACACCTGATGCTCTTGTAATAGGTGACTCTATTGTCAGACACACTGACGTCCCGCTCACCAGGCTGAATAAAGAGAAGGTCACGGTGAGCTGCCTGTCGGGTGCTAGGATCCACCACATAACGCAAGCACTCAGGTCACTCCAAAGTAATACAAATATGACTCAGTCATTTTACATGCTGGTGTGAATGACCTGAGATGTACCTCCCTGGACTGCATGAAAAGAGACATAGAGGAGCTCTCTGATCATGTAGCCCAGGCTGGTATGACCCTGACCTTGAGCAGCATCTTACCCTCACCTAGAATGATGCCACAGTACAAAGACAAAATGATCGATTTTAACAATTGGCTAAAATTTTGGTGTCATTCAAAGGGGATCCAGTGTCTGTCAGCCTGGGATGACATGCTCGACAAGCCACGTTGTTTCGCTAGGGACGGCTTGCACCTGTCACCACTGGGCTTTCGGATATTGGCAAAGGCTCTTGCCACCCCCATAGTGCCTTTTTTAGGCAAGGCTCAAAAGTCAAACCCACACCCATAGACAGCACAAGGAACAAGAAACTAAGGGTAATGCTTCTTAACGCCAGACGTCTTAACCTCAAGATGCACGCACTCGAAGCTCTCCTCAGTATGGAGAACATCGATATCTGTGCAGTGACAGAAACCTGGTTCAAGGCTCCAGAGAGCACCCCAGCACTACCAGGCTATACCTCATATCATGCTTTTCGGCCCCAAAACCCGGACCGAACCACAAAAGGAGGGGGAGTTTCCATATTTATCAAGGATATCCACACCTCCAGGTTAGTGGCATTGCACAAAGTATCGGAGATCATCCATGTGCAACTGACAGTGGGCAAGACTGCTTTTCAGTTTATAGCATCCCACAGACCACCCTCTCAAAGTCAGGAATCCTACTCGGCTTTCCTGAAAACATTGGAGAACATGAAGATCTCTCCAAACACCATTATATTGGGCGACTTCAACTACTCAAACATTGACTGGGAGCACTACTCAAGCCCCAGCACCTTAGCCCAAAGGTTCCTGGAAATTATAAACTCAAATGCTATGGAACAACTAGTCACCACTCCCACAAGAGGGGACAACATACTAGACCTGATCATTACCAACATGGGGACTCTATGCTCCACACCAGAAGTATATCCCTCATTGGTAAGATCAGACCATAAATTAATTTCACTGGATGTCCACATCCCGACCCCACCCCCAGCCCAGAAAACCACAGTGAAAAACTTCTCAAAAGCGAACTTCTCACTTCTCAAAAGCGAAGTGGAATCCTTCAAGGCCCCAGGGCCAGTGGAAACTACGGCCCAAACTGCAGAATCCAATATAAACGCATTCTACGGACATCTTCAGGAATGCATGGATCATGCTATCCCAAACAAAACCAAGACCCAATCATCCAAAAGCAGGCGTCCAGTCTGGTGGACCCCTGCCATAAATAAACTGTACAACAGAAGGAGGAGGCTACTACATGATAGAGCAAAATCCCTAATAGGGAAGGCATCTCTGATCAGTACTAGCAAAAAATTACGATCCCTCATAAAATCCTCCAAGGCCAGCTTCGAGAGAAAAATTGCACAGGACACCAAAGACAATCATAAGGCTTTTTTCAGTTATGTTAGGAACCTGGGATGCAACTCCCAGACTTGTTCTGAGTTGATTCTAAACGACAAAAAATACACTGAACCCACAGACATCGCCAATATCCTGGCAGACAGGTTCAGTTGAAACTCCCCCCCCCCCAAAAGAGCAAGTATCTATCCCGGCAGAGGGCTGCCTCCCAAACATCTCTGATGCTCAGGTGAAGATTGACCTCTCCAAAGCAAAAAAC
Organism: Protopterus annectens; assembly: GCF_019279795.1. Classification (NCBI taxonomy): domain Eukaryota; kingdom Metazoa; phylum Chordata; order Ceratodontiformes; family Protopteridae; genus Protopterus; species Protopterus annectens. Next base: position 1,185,094,900 of record NC_056731.1, on the reverse strand, counting down.
ACTGCTTCCATGGGACCAGATGGCGTCCCAGGTTGCGTCCTACATGAACTCCAAGAGGAACTAATCCCTCAAATAAAACAGCTATACAATCTCAGCCTCACTACAGGATATGTGCCCACAGAATGGCGTACAGCAACAGTGGTCCCACTCCACAAAGGTGGAGCCTCTACGGACCCTGGAAACTATTGCCCCATAAGCCTGACTAGCTTAGTCTGCAAGGCTATGGAGAGGATCATCATGGAGCTCATAAACAAAGACATTGGGGACCTACAGACACTAGATCCTACCCAGTTTGGCTTTGTCAAGGGCAGATCCTGCCTTTTGAACCTGGTTGACTTCTTCGAAACAGTCACCAAAGCCATAGATGAAGGGAAGGTAGTCCACACAGCCTATCTGGACCTTGCAAAGGCATTTGACACAATACCCCACTGGCATCATAGATAAGCTATGCAGCTTAAATATAAACCCCTATGTCACAAGATGGGTCGCAAACTGGCTCAAAGACAGAACCCACAGAGTGAGAGTTGCTGGAGCCATGTCAGACTCGAAACTGGTCACAAGTGGCATCCCACAGGGTTCTGTCCTGGGACCACTCTTGTTCGGTATATACTTTTCCAAGGTACAGGCAAACGGAGGACTATGGCTCACCAAGTTCGCAGATGACTGCAAACTGGGCGCCATAATCGACTCTCCAGCTGGCACAAACATCCTTCAAAAAGGTCTCACAGAGACAGATAACTGGTGCCAGCGCCATGGTTTAAAGCTAAATGCCAAAAAATGTATAGTCATACCCTTTGGCAAAAACAATGTGCCCACAAATTACCACATAGGCGGAAACCCATTAAGTACAGAGAAAGTTATTAGGGACCTGGGGACCCAAGTTGATAGCAATCTCTCCTTTGAAAACCACATTGCCAAAGTGGTTAGAAAGACCTTCTACATAGCCCACCTCATCACGAAGGGTTTCACATCTAGATCAAGAGAGGTAATCGTGCCCCTTTATTCATCCCTCATCAGGCCCATCATAGAATACAATGCCCCTTTTGGGATGTATCTTACCCGACACCTGCAGCAATTAGAAAGACCCCAAAAGTATCTCACCAAGAGGATCAAGGGTCTCAAACAGATGTCATATGCTACTCGGTTAAAAAAACTCCAGCTCTACTCAGTTGCATACCGCCTACTTCAAGGCGATCTATGCTTGACATACAAAGCTATGTCAAATCCAGAATTAATGGACATGCTCCACCACACTAAATCTAAATCCCTTAGAGCCACATGCTCGAGGGACTTGAACCTCAGCACAGAAATAAATAGAACTTGCTGGAGGGACAGGTTCATAACCCAGAGGCTCCCTTCGCTCTGGAATAGAATTCCAGTTCATGTGAGGCAGAGCACCTCAATGAATCTCTTCAAGAAGAATCTCAATAGGTGGATGGGGGATCGTAGGTTTGTCCCAGGAATTACTCCCGTGTCACTATTAGACAGAGGCACAGTAAACTAAACCTTAAAAAGGGCACAGTATACTCAAATCAAGGGGTGGCGTAAGCCATACAGAATCGGGCTAGGCTTATAATTGCCCCAGGGCAGATAGCCTAGTATGAACCTATGAACCTATGAACCTGGAAAAACATAACTAGGCATAAAAAAGACCCCCTGGGGTCATTAGCCTAGTAATCACTATGAACCTGTGAATCAATGTAACAAGAACACAATTGCTGTTTACTGTTAAAATTAGACAACCATAATACAGTCATTTGATGGCTATGCATAAAACAGTTATTACTGTAATAATTCACCAGGTTTGATGATACCTCACTCTATTTCTCACTCTATAGATAGATTAGATAGATAGATAGATAGATAGATAGATAGATAGATAGATAGATAGATAGATAGATAGATAGACAGACAGACAGACAGATAGATAGATAGATAGATAGATAGATAGATAGATAGATAGATAGACAGATATTTATTTATTTATTTATTTTACCTTTGTTGACCAGGATAGTCCAACTGGATACATGTCCATTTTCAGTGGAGGCCCGGGGAGAAAAGCTCCAAACATACAGACAAAAACATACATACATGCTAAGGGTTTTACAAAGTAAGAAAGGTTAGGCATTCAAGAGGAATGTACAATTTTAACAGAGGAGAAAAGCTCCAATTGTGCAGATAAAAACATACATCTCAAGCAACACATAAATAACAAGCAAATATTACAAGTAAGTATGGTGTGTCCCTCATGAGGGATCCACAGTTTTAACAGTTTGTAGTAGAATATAAAAATATTAAACAGATGGATTACAGCAACAATTTTTTACAAAGAAATGTACAGAACAATTTGTGAGCAAGAAGCTAGTACATTGTTGTTGAGGTAGGGATTTGTTATGGGGATTAATCGGGGTTGGTACATGGACAGAGCCAGTGCCTTTTAAAATACTGTTTGAGGCCTTTTTTTAAAGAGGTTTAGAGAGGGTTTCAGGGTAATGTCCACTGGAAATAAGTTCCAAGCTTTCCCAACAGAGTTGTCAAACAGGGAGTCACCAGTTGAGTTATTAGCTTTCAGTGTTTGGACTAACAGCTTGTTGGATGAGCGTAATGGTCTGGAGTTACTGTATGGTTTTGTGATAGTTTTAAGTGCGGGGGTGTTTTCAGGTTGGGTGAGAATATTATGTGCTACTATTAGCTGATTGAACTGAATTAAGCTTGGCAGTTCTAGCCACCCTAGGAGATTGAGGTTGTGGCAGTGATGTGTCCTATATCAACAAATGAGTTTGCTGTGGAGAACCAAATATGGGCCCAGACCAAGTACCCAGGAGATGTTTTATTGTCCAAACACCCAAATGCTTTCCACACAAAATACATTTTCGAAATTCTTCATCAAAGGCAAAAAAAAGTTTTGCCTTTGATGAAGAATTTTGAAAACGTATTTTGTGTGGAAAGCGTTTGGGTATTTGGACAATAAAACATCTCCTGGGTACTTGGTCTGGACCCTTATTTGGTTCTCCACAGCGAACTCATTTGTTTGTTTTGGTTTTTATTGTTCACTTTCATCTCCTGGTTGGTGATGTGTCCTATATGTTGATCCAGTGGCGAATCTGGCAATATAGTGGTAACAGCGAGATAGTTTGGTAAGCTCTGATTTGTTTAGGTTACAGAGTATAGGGGAAGCATATAGAAGGGTGGAGAGAAGATGAGAGGGGGCCATTGCGATTCTAGCTATTGGGGTTAGAAAAGGTTTATTTCTATATAGTGAGCCAAGCTTTTTGTTGATGGTTTTGATAGTCTTGTTGATGTGCAGGTCGAATTTGAGATTATTATCTACTATTACTGCTAAGAGCTTAGTTTGGATATCTGGCGAAATAGAGGTACCATTGTTTGATGTTATAGTAAAGGAAATTGGGGAGGACCTACAAGTGGGGGTAAAGAGTAACAGTTTGGTCTTACTGGGGATTCAACAGAAGATGGTGATTAGAGAGCCATTTTCAACCATGTTGAATGTATTCTGGGTTAAGGTTTGCAGGGCTGTTGGGGAGGAGGCTGAGCAGATCAGAATGGAGTCGTCTGCTTATTGGATGCAAGTTGCATCTGGGATGGCAGTGTGTAGGTTATTGATAAAGATAGAAAAGAGTAGAGGACCTAAAATAGAGCCCTGAGGAACTCCAGGAGTGAGAGGTAACAGAGTGGATAGTTTACCCTGCCATAGTACTGCTTGTTGTCTATCAGATAGGATTGGAACCAGTAGTATGGTTGTCCAGGGAGATAGATTTCAGAGAGTGGATGAGTAATTGGTGATTGACCTTATATTAAAGGCCTTTGAGAGGTCTAGGAAGAGAGCTGATGACAGCAAGTTATTATTTCTGTTTAGATATATGGCATTGGTGAAAGAAAGGAAAGCAAAGGTGGTGCTATGATGTGGCCTAAAGCCATGCTGAGAGACAGCCAGTATTTGGTTCTGAATGAGATGGTACATAATTTGTTTGTGGATGCACTTTTCCATTATTCCATTATTTTGGCCAGTGGTGAAAGAATGGCAATGGGTCTATAACTGGATAATTCTGTGGAACTTCCACCTTTGTGGAGTGGGATAACATGGGATATTTTCCAGATGGGGGGGATAGAACTGACAGTTAGGGACCTGTTGATCAGGATAGATATGGGAAATGCTATGGCATCAGCAGCTATGTTTAAGAACTCTGCTGGGAGAAGGTCAGCAGATAGGATGGCGGGCTTTATTTTTTTGATTAGTGATCGAATTAGAGTGTAAAAGACAGGTTGGACATTGAAGGGGGGATGAGTAGTGGGTGTGTTAGTGGAGGAGCTAGCCAGATGTATTAGTGGTGGAGTTAGAGTGTATGAGGATTGAGTTGGTTAGCGATAGATTGGATTGTTTCAGTGTAGAAATCATTAAAAGCACTAGCGACATTCTCAGGTGTTTTTTGAGTGTAGTTTGTTGGGGTTGGAGTAGTAGATTGTCCTGGATGAAGAAGCTGGTTTATACCTGCCCAGAACTTTTTGGGATTGTTTTGGTGCTTCTGCTGCAGGTTTTGGTAGTAGCTTTTTTTTGTCTTGCTGAATGGATGTTTTTGTGTCATTCCTAAGTTGACGGTATTTTAGTTGGTCTAGAGGGGCTTTAGTTGCTTGCCAAATGGCCCAGGCCTTATTTCTAAGTTTGATTTTTAGTTTGGTTTCCTTAGTGAGCCATGGTGCTGTATTTGTTTTAGTCTTAATATTACGAGATAGGGCTTGGGAGTCTAGGATGTGTAGGAATTTAGTATTAAAATATACCACTGCCTCTTCCAGTGGTATATGTTTTAACATTGACCAGTTGACTAAATTAAGTTCATTTTGGAAATTTACAGGATTTAAGTTTTTGGTATTTCTGACTGTTCTATAGGTGGACTGATGGGAGTTCTCACCCTTATCCTTAATAATGTAAGTTAGAGAGTGATCACTTAGGTCATCAGGGAGGGTTCCAGATTTATACAAGTGGTGATGACTATTGATAGGAATCCAATCAAGAATACTTTCACTATTGTTGGGTTTGCTGATCCTAGTAGGAGTGGTTATTATTTGACTGAACCCAAATAGATTTATATGGGTGACAGGGGATTCAGCTGCACAGGTGGACCAGTCAATGTTGAAGTCACCAAATACAATGGTTTCTTGGGGGTGGTTAGTGGATAACCATTGGAGGATATCTAGTAGGGTGCTTATATTGTTCCCTAGGGGAATGTAGATACAGACAATATTTATGCATGATGTTTAGCTATAAACATTTCAGCATTATTAAATGGGGGTGGCTGTATGGAATCCCTATTAGCACTTAGTGTGTTTTTATAGAGAACTGCTGTTCCCCCTCCCTTTTTAGTAGTGCAGTCTAATCGGTGAATATTATACCCTGGTGGTAATATCTCATCATCAGCACTAGTAGGTTTTAGCCAGATTTCTGTGAGACACATTATATCTGGGGAATGGACTGCTAATAGAATATGTAGGTTGTGTATTTTGTTGTTTATGCTTCTAATGTTTAGGTGAAAGGTGAGAAGAGAGGTAGTGGTTCTACTGAGTAGTAGAGTAATGGTAGGAGTATTGTTGTAGGTGTTAGTGGCACTATGAGAAGAAGGGCCAGGGTTGGGATGAATGTCCCTGTCTACTATGAGGTTGTAGTGAAGTCTGATTATGAGTTTTAGAAATGTATGTACAAGTTTTAGATAATGTTTGTTTTTGAGGTTGGAGTTTAGGGTTTTAATTGGAATAGTGATTTAGAGGGGATGAGAGATTAGATGTGTGGGGGATAGTTAGATAAGATGTGTTATTAGAGGTTAGGAGTAATAATGTGATGATTTGGGTAGTGGAATCCGAGGTAGTATTGGCCTTCATAGGCGGTGAGGAGGTAAAGGATAGGTAGTATAAACAGCAGACAGATGGCCAGTGTATGCTTAGATGCTGGTGTATAAAGAGTTCTAGACATTTTTAGGGCTTGAGTTTACCTGGATATAAGAAGGAAGGAAAAAAAGGGAGGCAGAGTGGGGGGACCCTTTGGTGGTGAGAGAAAATTAATATGAGGAAAGAGGCGGGGGTAATCCTATAGTGATTTGATGATAGGAGATGCTGATTGGGATGGAGGGAGGAGTGGGATGAGAGATGCTGAATGGAAGAAAAGGAGGAGTGGCTAAGTTAGTATAAATCTAGCAGTACTGGGAGTGGGTGGAATTTGGGGCAGGTTGGGGCACGGAGTGAGGGCGAGCAGAGCGGGGCAAATCCGATCACAAGATTCACACAGCCTGCCTGTAAGTAGACTGTAGACTGTGCTATGTTTTTAAATCTCTGTTTGTTGCTTTTTCTATCTTCTGATTATCTGGTATATATATATATATATATATATATATATATATATATATATATATAGAGAGAGAGAGAGAGAGAGATGTATATAAATATATCTATATAAACAATTACCCATAAACTTTTAAAAATGAATAATGAGATTCTTTATTTGAAATGTATAAAATTAAGCAATGCAGTTTGAAATGTAAATATATAAACTATATGCTCTTGTATACTTTGAAACTTAAATATGAAAGCAAGGGTACTGTTGCACATAGATGTGCAAAATAAAATTAAATAGTTGGCATTTAGAAAACAGTACTTAACAGCTAATCTGGTCCTGGTACTATCAGGAGCTGAATATTTACTGTAATCTCTTTACCACTGACTTTTAAATCAATTTAATTTAAAAGTCAAATGCTCACAGGCAGTATTTTGGAACTCTCTCAGACAGAACTTATGGACAGTGAACTCTAACTCTGCAGCACATTTTTTTACTTTACAGATCATCAAGTTCATCAGTATAGTCCCAGAGGCAAGCAGTTATTAACTGAATTTTTTTGGACAACAACCTAGTTTAGAAGTGTTTCAGTCTAAAGAATTGACTTGGAACAAATCATTGCCGTCAGATATTTAGTCAGAAAGGTCTAGTTTGGCAAGTATGGCAAACACACCAACTGCAATTAGCAAGGCATTTTAGATTTGTTCATTTCCTTTACAAGTCACATTTTCAAATCCAATCATCCTGCTTGAAACAACAGTCACCTTTGTTGGAAGTTGCCTTTGGCAGGCAGTGAGAAATTTAGAAAAAAATATGTTCTGTGTATAAGTATCTGTTGGAATACAGATTCATTTCCTAAGCTCTGATATATATGACAGTTTTTAATGTCTGTCATTGGTTCCTCAGTCTTCAAGGTTCAGTGATCTCTAAGTGACAATAATAAATGAAGAGGATGTGGGGGGATGTTTTTCCTTATATTTTTTTTATTGGCAAATCTGTTGTACTCACATTTGCCTTGTGCATTTGCTCGCCTGTTTGCTTATCATGTTCAGGTCATACTTCTGTAAATTAAGATATATCCTAAGTAATACTGGAGGTAGCTTTTGCAAAGTGTTTGTTCTGTTTCCACTGAAGGTTTTTACCAGAGACATTCACTAAAATTCTCACATCTGTAAAATACTGCTAACATTTCTTTTTTTTTATCTGAGCATTAATGCTTTTCTAATTGTATAAATGATTTCTTTTTACTCATAGGCAACTGCTCATTTTTCTTGTAGCATCCAAATTCATATTATTTTCTGAGTGGCAACTTCTTGCAATACAACTGTCTTTTACAGATCATAGTATTTCAGTATTAGCGTGTCTATAATTACTTTGCTGAGTATTTCAGATTTTCATGTCCAAAGATCAATCCCTTGGCTGCATCTTGCTCTAATAGCTTTATTCAAGGCTTAGTTATCTTAGCTATATTAGGTACAGACTCTATAAAATACATTATGATTTCTAGGTGTATGTGTCATGACTGCTTGTATTCTGGTTTTGGCATTTGCACAGTTGCTCTGAAATTTATGTTTCGGGCTTCAGGCCCTCTGACATTAGAATATGACAAATGTAATTCAGGCTTGTCACTGTTATTTTACATTTGTTATTTAATTAGTGATTATACTGTCTCAGTCTGTTCGGAAGCTGTATCAGTCTCTTGTCATTCTGTTATTGCATCTGATCCAAAATGGATAGATAAATTATTTTTATTTTTCCCAAACCTCCAGTTAATTGTGCAGCTAATAATCAAAGTGGCATCACAACTTCACATTTGAAAACCCACCACATGTGCATACTTAATTCTAATTGTTATTAGAAGATCACTCAACTGAAAAGAATTAATTAAATATGACGTAGAAAAGTAAAAGATCCGAGAATCAGCATGGGTGCCTGCTAAGTGGCCTGCAATTATTAAATGAAAACCAAGGTGTAATTTGAGTATTCTGGGTCTTCAGCTCACGTTTCACTCATAAATAATGAAAGAGTCATTTTAGCATTTGGACAACTTATTTATGAGGCAAACGTTTACTGTAATGCATTTTCGTTTTAGTTCCTGTCTGAGGTGGTACAGCAGCAATCACATGGATAAAGTCTAAGCAACCTCTGAACCAGTCGCATAAAATGTGACTGTTTTCTACATTCATAAAATACAGGCATTTGTTACTCTTTTACTTGGTTTTGAGATAAAGGATTCTATGTCTGCATCATACAGTAAGATGGAGTACTAATTCTACCAATCAAAATTTAACTCTATCAGTTGAACTAATTGGTCAGCAGGTTTGCTATTTCTTCTGGTTGCATATAGGTAGTGCCACCTACAGCCAACTCAGCACACTGTTGAGTATTTCCTAAAAGTTTTCAGATATAACTAAACATTCTTCGTGCTTATCCTTTGCTTGGGAGGTTATTTTAGTCTTGTACTTAGCTTTTGAAGACTTGACTAGTGCCCTGATTTGTCTGTTAAAACTAATGAGGGATTTTTTTCTCTGTTGTGCATCCTCCCACTTCCTTCTAGACACAAATTTCTTCCTTCTCTTGTATAGTCTATTTATGCCAGGATTCCACCAGGGTGGTTTGTTTTTCTGTCTACACCTGGGTTATTTTTGGTCAGATACTACCATTTCTATACAGTTGTTTAAATGGCTGTATAGGGCGTTCCTGTATACGTCTGCATAGGCTTCCATGTTTTCAGGGTTATGGGAGCTTTAAAATTACTTTTGCTATCACTTAATAGAAGGTAATTTGCCTTGGAAAAATTCTTTAGAGTTTTAGAGTTTGATGAGGGTTCTACTGTTACATTTATTTGAAATGAGACCAATTTATGATCCAGTCTTACCAGTGAGGATATTGCCTGGGGGGGTGCAACACTCTGTCATGTTTGTGAGTACTATGTCAAGGATATTTGAGCCTCTAGTGGAAGTGACAATCAGCTGTTCCAGAGCATGTTTGCTTATCATGTTCAGATCAATCTCTGAACCTGCGTGTTAGTGGTTTTATATGCTTCCCAGTTTATGGAGAGGTAGTTAAAATTGCCTACTGTGTGTTGGGCTGAATGTTAAGTGATTCTAGTGACTTCAGGTATGTGGAGTGGTTTTCATGATTCTGGCTTTAGTTAGCGATCTTAGGGTGATTGATTTTACCTATGGTCAGCTGGACATGGAGTAGCAGTCATTCTGCTTAATCAAGCTAGAGGTGTGATTGTTTTTTATGTAAATGGAAATGCCTATTCCTTTCATTTTTTTCCTTTTCAGAGGGTGGTCTTATTCTGTGATAGGCTTTGTAACCTTGCACTGCTGGGATACTTTCTGCAGCTTGAACCACATCTCTGTAACTGCACAGATGCTGGCATTCTCCAGGGTTGAGGAGAGCTCCCGAGGAGTGCAGTTCTTGTTAAGACTCCTAGCATTGATTAGTATTACCTTCAGCTTATCATTAGAATAATTGTTGGTAGGTCTGTTAGTTTGGCACTGCCTAAAAATGTTCTATGTGAGTGGCTAATGCCTTGAGCAGTATTATGAATTTATTTATTTATTTATTTGATATTTGTTTACCAGGAAAGTCCAATTGGGTGCAGGACCCATTTTCATAGGAGGCGCAGAGAGAAAAGTTTCATGAGTAATACAAGACAAATTAGACTGGTGCCAAAGAAAATACAAAACAATATCAAATCTTACATAGATAATAAATGATAGTTATAAGCAGAGACCTGAAAATACTGGGGTGGAATAACGTTTTTCATGGTTCATGAACTTAACATAACATATTACTTAATTAATCAGTGATTAACGAACTTAACATAACATGTTACATGAGAGAGTTTAGAAAGATGGAACTGATGTGGATAGAAATTAGGGTAGAGTGGATGCAGGGTTAGCCAAAAGACTAATTGGGGAGCAGAATGAGCCTAGCTAAGTCAGTAAGATGAAGGTAGGAGAAAGATGAGATAATGGGAGTAATAATTGAAAAACAGGAGAGGGATCAGGGGTAAGAAGAGGGTAGCTAGTCAGGGCTGGAGCATGGGCATAACCAGTTATCGTATAAGTATATTTTGAGTATTTTTTGAAGTGGGCAGTGTTCATTGTAGACCCGATGCAACTGGGAGAGGATTCCAGATCTTGGCTATGTGATTATGAGTAAAATGAGTCAACTGCAGAATCACTGGCTTTAGATATTTGAAGCAATGATTTATCGGTGGAACACAATACATGATCTTTGGAATACATTTGCAGTATGTTTTGTAGGGTGGGGTCTTTTCAGGATGTTGTAGTATTCTATGAGTTTTTATGAGTTGGGTATAGTGCTAGTGATTGGGTAATTCAAGCCAGGGGAGTTGCTTTAGGGCTAGGCAGTGATGAAATCTATCTGGATGTAGAATCTGGCAAATATTGCTATTTTATTACAGTAGGTTTCTAGTTTACTCATATCTGTTTTTTTTTTTAAATTAGTGAACAGGGGTGAGGAGTGTAGAGAGCAATGGGTTCTAGCGATAGCAGCCTTAGTGTCTTTGGTTAGGAATTGTTTGCTTCTATATATCATGCCTAGCTTTTTGTGTACTTTTTATTGTTTGTGATATATGAATGTCGAATTTTATGTTATTGTCGATTAGCACTCCTAGGAGTTTTGTTTGGTATACAGCATAAATCATGGGGTTTCCTAAAGAATTGATATAGAAGGCAGGAGGGGGCTATGGCTCTAGTGGGTTGGAATAGCATAAATTTGTTTTTGTTTCTTTTGGGTTGAGGATGAGGTGAGCTTGAGATAGCCAGGATTCCACTGCGGAAAAGGTCTGTTGTGTTATGTCTTGCAATTGCTGAAGCGTAGTGGCATTAATTTGAGGGTAGAATCATCTGCATATCGGACAAGGCAGGCATGGTTAGTGGCAGTGTGCAGATTGTTAGTGAAGATAATGAAGAGAAGAGGACCTAGTAATAGAAACTTGAGGTACTACCAGGGTAACAGGGAGCAGGAGGGAGAGGTCATGCTGCCATTTTAGACTTTGCTGGTGATGAGATAGGTAGGCTTGGAACCAAGTAAGCACTGAGTGGCTAAGTTTTAGGTCAGAGAGTACGTGTAGTAGTTTTTTGTGTGAAACAGTATCAAATGCCTTAGAGTGATCTAAGACGATAGCTGAGACTAGTTTCACTTTGTTCCTATATTGATTGATGATGTTGGTGAAGTTCATAAGGGCAGTTGTGGTGCTGTGGTTGGGATGAAAACCATGTTGTGTGTTGGCTAGTAAACTGTTAATTATGAGATAGTTCAAGAGTTGTGAGTATATGCATTTTTCTAATATTTTGGATAGTGGAGATAAAATAGCTATAGGCTTATAATTAGAAAGTTCGGTTGAGTCACCTCCCTTGTTTAAGGGGGTTATGTATGACAGTTTCCAGATAGAAGAAACTTGGTTTTCTGTGATGGACAGGTTGATGAGAATGGAGACTGCTTCATCAGAAAGTTACAGATGTTCAGCTGGTAAGCTACCAGATACTAAGGTAGTTGGTTTACATTTTTAAGTAGCTTTTTGATGGTATCTGTTGGTACAGGCTGAAAGGAAAAGGCATTGCTATTCTGATGTGATATTAATGACACAGTTGGAGGAGTAGAAGTGTTGTTTTGGGTGAGTTAGTGTATGGATTCAGTGAAGTATTGGTTAAACTGTGTTGCAATGCTATCTATATTGTTAGAGGTTGAGGTGGCTGGAGTTGAAACTTGACCAGGATGAAGGAGGCATTTAATAGCTGACCCCAATTTTTGTGGGTTATTTGGGTGTTTTCTTTGGATATTACAGTAGTAGTTCTTTTTGTCTGATTTTTAGCTTTGTTTCTGAGCTGTTGATAGGATAGTCGGTTTGTCTGAGACTTGTTTGTGTGCCATAGTTCCCAGGCTTTATCTCTTAGTTTAAGTAGAGATCGTGTTTCCTTAGTTAACCATGGGGCAAAGTTAGCTTTTATTCTTATTGTTCTGAATGGCGCTAATTTGTTCAGCAGGTTAAGGAAAGTAGAGTTAAAATAATCAACGGCAGCATCTAGGGGTAAGGTTTTTGTCCAATTACACATTTTGAAGATAGATGTAATGGTTTGGGGGTTGAAATTTCTTTTGTTTCAAATTTGGTGATGTACAATTTGTTTAAAAGGGTTAATACATTGGCTGACTAGGTAGGTTGAAAGGTGGTCACTGAGCACATCAGGAAGACAGCCAGAAAGAAGAGAGTCGATGAGTTTGTTAGCTAGAATCCAGTCAATGGTGTTTTGTCTGTTTTTGTATGTATTTGGGTTGGAGCATGGATAATCCTGGTAAAATCATGTAGGTTGATGCGGTTAATAGGGTTATCTGTATTACAGGTGAGCCAATCAGTATTAAAGTCTCCCATGATAATAGTTTCATAAGGCAGGAATACTGATGTCCAGTGTAGGATATGCTCAACAGTAGTAAGGTTTCTGATGTGGGGAATGTATGTGGCAGCAATTATTAACTGCTTGTTGGAATTAAGTTTGAGTTTGGTGAATAGTACTTCAGCATTACTGAAGTCTAGGATGATTAGATCTAGGGGTTCTAGTATGAGGTTATTTTTATATAATATTGCTAATCCCCCTCCTTTTTTCCTTTCTGTCTAGCTTATGAATGTTATATTCTGGAGGATTAATCTTATTGTCTTTAATGTGTGGTTAGTATAGCCATGACTAGAGAGTAAGGTGTGAGGGTGGCATGGAGTTCTTGTATTTTGTTAACCATGCTTCTGAGATTCATATTTAGAAGTAAAAGATCCTTTACAGGGTAAGTTGAATATGCTATGGGGGTGTAGTGGATGTAGTACAAGGCTGATAGAAATTAGTTTTGAGGCCTGGGTTTGGATGGATGCCACCACAGAGTTGAAGATGAGAAGCTAAGCCAGTGAGTGCATTGAGGAGTTTAGTTATGTATCTGTTGTATTTAAGAGAGATGGGAGGTGCAGTTTGTGGAAGGAAAATGGTATAGGTTGTTTGATTAATGTCTGCAGTGTTGTAAAATGCTGATACCTCAAAGTTTGTGGGCTTTATTTGAAATGGATGAGGGAAAGGAATAGTACTAGAGGAAAGTGTAAAGTATTACTTGGAATGATAAGAGTTTATCTGAGCAGCTAGTGAGAGCAGTAGTAATGTCATATATAAGAGGAGCATCTTGTTCTAGGAGTGTGTCTATATAATCAAAGAGAAGTGAGCTGTAGAGAGAAATAGAAATTGAGAGTTAATGCTGGTTAGTGTGTGTAATAGGTAAGTAAAATATTTGAATAGTTGGTAGGAGTATATGATAGGTGAGAGATTTGAATTTGAAGGGACTAGGAAAATAATGTAGGTTAATTAGAAAGAGGTAGTGGTTGGGTAGTTGTTAGAAGTGATAGTGAGAGGTAGAGGTGCTTGTCTGGCTGAATGTAGATTGAGAGAGTGGTGTGTCTAGAATAAATGTAGGTGTAATGGTGGTGGGTGAGATTTGGGGTAGGGTAGGGGAATGGAGTGAGCCTGAGCATAGCGAGGGCAAATGGAGTGGGTTGGAAACCTTGGAGACCAATCAGAAAGGCAACAGTAACTATAAAATACAATGCTTGATTATAGGACAAATATAGTGTAGGGAACCCAGTAAAAGGTCATTAAAAGATTATGGACACTGCATTCACATTAGCTGTATTACTAGGCAGGTCTTATCTTGCTGGCACAGAGGAAATATATTTGAAAGCCTAGTAGTGACATGTGCAGACCATCTCTGGTAAAGCAGCTTGGTCTGTTGATCATGTCGTCCCAGGCTGACAACTACTGGATTCCCTTGGAATAACGCCAGTAGCTAAGCCAATTATTGAAGTCAATCATTTTCTGTTTGTATTGTGTTGCTCAATGTGAGGTTCATGCCAGCTTGCGACACATATTCAGAGTGGTACATCATGTCTCTCTTCATACAGTCCAGGGAGGTACATCTCAGGTCATTCACACCCACATGGACTATGACTGAGTCATACTGGCACTTGTGGTTGAGTGACCTGAGTGCCTGCATGATCTGGTGAATCCTGGCCCCTGACAGGCAACTGACTGTAATCTTCTCTTTATCCAATCTCATGAGAGGGCGTCCATGTGAGTCTCCTATGATCGAGATGTTTGAATGTGTGGTGTTTCACCTTAAAGGCTTGCCTGTGGAAACACTGTGATGTGCATTTTTATGTGTAGTGGTTGGTGTTGACTTGGTTTTGTTTGCATGTGGTTTCTGTTAGCAGTGTATGGGAGGCCTCTGAGTTTTGCCAAGTTACTTGTGAGTGTCTCCGTATATGTGGGATTATGTGTTGAGACCTTATTTAGTGAGGAAAATAATGTGCATGTTCTGACAACCTTCAGTATAGCTGAAGAAGTCCTTGGGTTATCCTTCACCTATGAGGGTATCTTTACCTCAGATTTGGCTTTAATGAACTTGATAAGACTCATGAGTTGCTTATTTAGTTTGGTGAGTTTTTTACCTTGCTGGCCATTGTACTTCCTAGTTTTTGTCATGTGTTTTTTTTTTTTCTTTTATTATACAACTTGACGTTAGGATTCCAGCTGGGTGGCTTGTTCTTTGGGTCTGTCCTGTGCTTATTTCTGGTGGGTACAGCTACCTCAGTGCAGCTGTTAACATGAAGGTACAGGTTCTCTGTGAACAATTCCACATAGGCAGTGGAATGCACTGAGTTTGGTGGGGGGGCTTAACCTTCTGGCAGGGTATCACTCAGTAGTAGAAGGTTTTTTAAATGTTTGAGGGTTAGATGGGGGTCATAAGTTTTGGTTTAATTTCAAAATATGCAGCTTAATGGTATGATCTGACAAGTGAGGACATTATACTTGGGTGGGTGAAAAATTTCCCTTTGTTTATGAGGATAGGGTCAAGGATGTTAGCAACCCTAGTGGGTGTACAGACTAGCTGATACAGGGGGATTTGTGATTACAAAGTCCAGGAATCTCTAGGCTTGCATGTTGGAGGTTGTGTATGTATCCCATTTTATAGTGAGGTAGTTGAATTCACCCAGGAGTATAGAGTTGGGTGCAATGCAGAGTGACTCCAGTTCAGTTAGGTATGGTTGTCCTGGATCATAGAAGGGGCCGATAGCTTGCAATGATATGGTATGAGACTTTGCATATGGTGAGCAGGGCATGGAGAAGCTCAGGTGTGTCATACTGCTTGACCAGTCTTGAGGTGTGACTGTTCTTGATGAATATTGAGACACTTCCACCTTTTGTCCCTTCTTGTGCAGTATCTGGTCTAAATGTGTTGAAGGCATTATAGCCCTGCACTGCCAGGATTCTCTCCATGGCTTTAAACCATGTGCCCATAACTATATAGATGTCTGTGTTCTTCAGGCTAAGGAAAACTTCCAAGGAGTAGATTTTTTTGTTTAGACTCCTAGCACTGAAGATTAATACTTTTAGATTATCCTGGGTTGGTTTTGCTATGTTGAAAGGTTTATCAGGTTGACATTTGCAAAAAAAAGACACCATCATTGTGTACAAAGTTTTATTCAATATTTAAAAGTACAGGTGCAGACCATCCCTGGAGAAGCAGTGTGGTCTGTCAACCATATCCTTCTTAGATGACAAATATTGTACCCCCTTCAAATGACACCAAAAACTAAAGCAATTGTTAAAGTCAATTATCTTCTGCACCTATTGCAACTTCATCCTCAGAGAAGGTAGAATGCCACTCAGTGCTAGGCTCATACCTGCCTGGCAGACAAAATCCAAGAATTCCATTATGTCTCTGTTCAATTGTCCAGAGAGGTAAGTCTCAGGTCATTTGCACCCACATGTATAATGGCAGAGTCATACTGGTGCATGAGATTCAGTGGCCTGAGTACATGCATGATCTGGCAGATCCTGGCCCCTGATAGGCTGTTGACCATTACCCTCTCTTTGGTCAGCTTACTGACCTAAGAACATATGTGTCTCATGATGAAATCACCTATGACTAGAACAATTGTTTGTGCAGAGGTTGCATTATGGGCTTACAAGTTGAGACACCATGAGTTGAAGCTATAAGTATCATAGTGATGTTACTTTGGTGGAATGTTTGCAAGGTTGCTTAGAATCCCAATTGTTATATGTGCTGCTATGAGGACACTGAAGTTTGGGTAGATTACTTTTAAAAGCCTCAGCATATGTGAGTATATTTGCTTTTTTTTTTAAGCAAGAAACATCTTTATTAAACCATTACTTATAACATAGGCAATCATATATTTATATAAATGAAAACAAACCACACCAACACAATCCAAGTTGCAAGCATTTTACTTCACAAACCATATTGACACACTCCCATTTGCAAACATTATACATCACTTATAGTCTACTCAGTCATGTTCAGTCAAAAATTACATAACTCATTTAAGTCCTGTCATCTCTTAAACCTCATTCCTCCCCGTGTGTATTGTTCCAACAATTCCCATTTTTTTCCTATGTAGTTTGCTCCTACCCTTTTCAAAAGATCTCCGTTCCAGTTTTTTTTTATCTCTGTTACTATGTTCACTACTTGTAGTATAGCTGGTTTTGTTTTTGATTTCCACTTTCTGGTAATTGCTTTTCTGGCAGCCACTATACCATGTCTAGGCAATTCCAATTATGTTTCATAACTCAGAAAGATCATCTCCCTCATCACACCAATCTGCCCACCCAGCATTTCTGACAGTGCATCCCACAGGGAATCCTTAAAGTCTGCCAACTCACCGAACTCCCAGAAAATAAGATCCCAATTATCTCTTTCTTCCACATCACATCTCCAACATTTGCTGTCTACTTGAGGAAAAATTCTTTGGAGTCTACTTGGGATACAAAAAATATCTGTGTAAACATTTCCAAACAAATTCCCAAATCTTCTAGATTTTGTTGCATATTTGGGAGACATACATATATCCTCACATTGTTTCTTTGTGAATTGCTTATCTCTCTAGTGTGAGTGTTAGGTAGAATGTGGTCTTGTGCCTTTCTGATAACCTATTTGGTAACTGTAGCAGCTATATATGAGAGGCTCGTCTCTAGTGATCATGTGTAATTACATCTCTCAAACATAGTATCCAACTCTTTAAGAATTAGTTGGTTGTCAGTAAACATGAAACGCTTGCTACACTGACTCAGGATGCCTATTTCTACCACACTGACTGCAAAGTCAGGAGGAAAGTGCTTATACATGGTTTCAGATGTTTACTTCAAGCATTTCCAGGAAAGTTAGCCTCGGGGGGGGGGTCTAGATTAGGTTTACATGTGTCCTATTTAATTGAAATTACAATGTTTAAGACAAGACTGTTGGTGCAACGGTTCTTTGTGTGCAATGCACTGTAACAGGCAATATAGGAGTTAATAGCAGGTTTTATTGGGTGCTATTTCACTTAAGAACTACAATCTTAGTCTAATCTCACAGATCAAAGCTCCTCTACAAGCAAACCGAGTGCTCGCCACACAATCACATATTCAGGAAGGGTCTACTTTCACCCATCAGAATTACACTTTATCAAATTCTACTTACCCGACTCCACTTCTCCGAAACAACGTTAAACCGAAAGAATGGACTGCTGAAAACCTTTCCCTGTAAAAGGAACCACTTGGCCACCACAGCAAAACAGACCAAAACTAAACCCACCAAAGTTAGGGGCTTTGCCCCCCCCCCTCATAAATATACCAAATCCGAGATCACACTACACTGAAGAAAGGGCAAAGTTCACCAGGGTGGCCAGGTGGTTCCTTTCACAGGGAAGGATTTTGGCAGTTCATTCTTTCTGTTTAAAGTTGTTTCGGAGAAGTGGAGGCAGGTAAGTAGAACTTGATAAAGTTTAATTTTGATGGGCCAAAGTACACCCATTCAGGAAATATGTGAGGCTGTTTCTATTTTGTTTTTTTTTTTGTTTGTTTTTTTTATATAGAGGAAGTAGATTCTAAGTGTCTGCACTGATACAAGGTACTGCTAACCTCTACTGTACGATGAGTAGTGTTGTGCAAATGCAACTTTATACAGGCAAAGTCAGCAAACAAGCAAAATAACCCAGTGGCCAATCACAACAACACACTTTAAGGTTTTTCAGTGATTCCCAAGCTCAGAAGACACCAGACAAATTTCTATGCCTCACTAGAGTGTAGACTTAGTTTTTCTAACTGTAACATCACTAAAAGGAGCCCAAATTGTAGGAACTTGGCAATTACAACAGTGAAATACCAGTAGACACTTCAAAATAAATGTAAAAGTACAGAAACCCAGCAGGTAATACTGTGAAATGAAAACAGCACTTCAAAATATGAAAAAGTTGCAGAAATCTGGTAAGTAATGTAGAAATGTAGCACTGGTATCTGAAATGGCAAGAATATGTGCATTTCAGCAACATGAAGTACTTATCTAGCATAGATGGAGCTGGATTGAAGCAGATGCACTGAAAACTCAATGGCATGGTTGCCAAGCATTGGTAAGCTCTGAATAAATGAGCCAAGCATTGTACAAGCACAGAAGCTTTATACAGGCACAGAAAGTCATCAAACAAGCAAACCAGCCCACTGGCCAGTCACAACACACGCTAGGGTTTCGTCAGTGACTCCCAAGCCCAGAAGAGATTATGCTACTCTCTACTCCCACTAGAGTGCAGACCCAACCTTAATAAATCACTAAAAAGGAGCCCAAACGGCAGGAACTCAGCAATTGTAACAATAAAATGCCAGCAAGCACATTGAAATAAATACAAAAGTGCAAAAATCCAGCAGTTAATGGAGTGAAATTACACCAGCAGTTTAAAGTATGACAGCAACACTTTGAAATAGAAAGAAAAGAGCATTTCAGCAATGTAGAATACTTATCTAGCTTGGATGGGGCAGGATTGAAGTAGGGACATTCATATCTCAATGGTGTGGCTGCCAGCCATTGGTAAACACTGTGTATATAAGTCAGGCTTTACACAGACACAGGAGCTTTCTACAAACATAATAAACAAAATTAGGTCAAAGAAAAAGCCTGTAAGTGCAATATATGTCATTCAAAGTGCAATGCATATGAACCACAAATTATGGCAAAAACACTGCCAATTGTAGAATACTCTCTTCCATCCACTCCGATTAACCTCTTTGTTGTATAACAGCTTTACTGAAAAAACAGGTAGAGAAAACGAGAAAAGACAAGGCAATTAAAGAGAGTCTATATTACACCGTCAAAATGTTAAAAGAGCGAACGTTCTTACATCAACACAGAATAACCGAAGCTCCTAAACCTCGAATGGCCAGAACAGCGATTTATTTCCTAGGGGGAAAAAATCCCTGGACCATTTTTGGGACTTTGCCATTTCCTCCACTGTAGTGTGATCTCGGAATTGGTATATTTAAGTAGAGTGGCTTGGGGGGGTGAAGCTCCCCCACTTAATTTTGTTTGTAGAGTTGTTTTTTTCCCCCAGGGAAAAAAATCTCTGGGTCAACAAAAAAAAAAAAACAAATCTACACAGGAAATAATTAAGTGGGGGAGCTTCACCCCCCACATCGCCCTACTTAAATATACCAACTGTGAAATCACACTACAGTGGAGGAAACAGCAAAGTCCTGACAATTGGCCCAGGGATTTTTTTCCCAAGGAAAAAAATCACTTTTCTGGACATTCGAGATGTAGAAGCTTTGGTTATTCTGTGTCGATGTAAGAGCATTCGCTCTTTTGACATTTCAATGTCATAATATAGACGCATTAAAGGAATGAGTTAATAAAGAGATATATTGAAGTGGAAGAGAAGAGTAGAATAAAACATATTAGCCACGGTCTCTGAAGTAATTACATTTTTGCTTTCATTAAACAACTGAGAAAAGAAGGACTTCTTGAAAGATATGACTGCTAGCCTGTCTGTTGTCTTTATCAATTAAATTCAAGCAGGCGGGGCTGAGTTTGGAAAAGGATGTTTCACAGATAGCAAGTGTGAAAGGAGGTCTCAATGGAATAAATGAATCAGAACTGCATAGGGAATAGGTGGTGTTTTTGATGCACAGTTTATAAAGCAGAGGAGGATAGTATCATTGATCAAGACATTTGTAAATGCGTATGTTGAACAAGAGTGCAGCCCTGTCAGCCTTTACTATCAGTGAGGCAGTGATGTTCTACTCTAATGTAGAGATGATGAAATATAAATTATTTATTTTATTTATTTATTTATTTATTTTACATTTGTTAACCGGGTTAGTCTGGATGAGCTTTTGGCTCATTTTCAGCAGAGACCCGGGACTAGAAAACAAGTTATTAAATTTTAGTAACATAGTAGTAACAATCAGCTATAGGATCTTACAAGCAGAGACTTGGAGAGAAAAAAAGCTCCTCAGGCAATTCAATTACACAGAGTATTAACAATTGACAGACAAGTATGTGAGTTGTTAAAAACAAGGTTTTAAACAATTAGCAGAAGAAAATGTGACTAGTTACAATATTATTTAAGCTGCTTAGAGCAAAATGAGTTAATAGTTAGGCAGATGCTTATTTAAAGTGGGTAGGATCTTGTTGTATAAGAGTTTGGAAACAAGAAAGGAAAGTAAGAATGGCTAGTAGGAGATGTAGGGGAGTTAGAGTACAGGAGACAGACTAGACAGGTAGGTTGTTTTGAGACTGTAAGAATTAAGAGTGGTTGGAGATAGAGGAAGGGAAGAGGTAGAAGAGGCAGGGGAATAGTGTTAGAGATACATTAAGAGTGAGGTGGTAAAATAGGTGAAAGGATTGTGGATTCAGGGTGGTTGGCTACAGTGGCAAGACCACTTTGTTTTTAGGTATTTCCTTGTGGCTAATTTAAAACATTTGCTATGCTGGAGGGATTTTATTTCCAAGGGGAGTTGGTTCCAGGATGTAGCTGGGTTATAGTTATAGAGAAGGCAGCCTATTTTGGTTTTGGGTTTGTAGATGTCTAATAATTCTTGATTTGAGCTGCATAGCATCCTAGCAGGGGAATATTTGGATATGACAGTGGAGAGGCTGGGGCAGAAGGAGGGTAGATAGAGGATAGAGTGGATGATTTGTAGTTGGTATAGTTGGAGCAGCTGAGGGAATTCTAGCCAGTCTAGTTGCTGTAGTGCTAAGCAGTGGTGTGACTTGTAGGTTTGGTTAGCTGCAAATCTGGTGATCTTATTATAGGTAGCATGGAAATAAGTATAGAATTTAGGTTTGTTAATATGTGGCAGCTGTACAGGAGTGTTGGGAGTAATAAAGCCTGGGAGAGAGTTATTTGGGCAGTGTTAGGTAAGTATTTTTTGCTACGGAAAAGGTGTCCATGTTTCTGATGAGTTGTTTTTACCGAGTTAGTAATATAGAGATCAAACTTAAGCTAATCATCTATTGTAACACCTAGCAATTTGGTACTAGATTCAGCTGAGATGATAGTTTTGTTGCATGATAAGATGGTAAATGTACTTTTGAGTGTGGTGATGTTTTTAGGGAGGAAGAGTAGGAGCTTAGTTTTTTTTGGATTAAGTATTAGTTTGTTATCACTAAGCCAAGTCTCAATGGTGTGGAAGGATGCCTGGGTAGCTGAGTGGAGGTCAGTTGGGTTGTCAGCAATGGCTATAACAGTTGAGTCATCAGCATATTGTACAAGAGATGACTGGGGACAAGAGGAGTAGAGCAAGTTGGTGAAAATATTAAAGAGTAGTGGTCCAACTATGTACCCTTGGGGGACTCCCATTTGTACAGTGAAAGGAGAGGATAGTGCAGAGAGCCATTTAACTGATTGCTGGTGGGTAGAGAAATAGCTGGAGACCCAGGAGATAGTAGGGGGAGAGAAATGTAAGTTAGTGAGTTTATCTAGAACGAGTGGGTGTGAGACAGTGTCAAAGGCTTTAGAAAGGTCAAGGAATAGGCATGAGACAAGTTTATTGTTATCACGAGCTAGGGAGACTATGTTGATGAATGATATGAGTGCAGTAGTTGTACTATGCTTGGGACGGAAACCATGCTGTGTGGGTGTGAGAAGGTTTTCCTGGTGAAGGTAATGCATTACCTGCTTGTGAATGCATTTCTCTAGGATTTTTGAGAGGGGAGAGAGTATAGCAATCAGTCTGAAGTTGGATATGTCTGAGGAGTTGCCCCCTTTGTGAATGGGTAGAGTAAAGAAATTCTTCCACACAGTGGGGACATAGGATTCAGAAATGGATCAGTTGATTAAGATGGATACAGGATAGGCAAGAGGTTCAGAGGCAATCTGCAGGAAGTAAGAGGGTAGCTTGTCAACAGATGGGGAGCAGGGTTTAAGTTTAGAGAGTAATGACTTTACATAGTTAGTTGATACTGCTTTTAGAGCGAAGGAGTTAGGAGGGTTTGTAAGAGGTATACAGTTTGTGGGGGTGCTAGTGTTGTTTCAGGGGGGGGAGAGCATTTATTAATAATAATAAAAATAATAATAATATTAATAATATTAATAACAATAATTAATGTGTCTTTCGGCTTTTCCCGGTTAGGGGTCGCCACAGCGGAACTCCTGTCCGCTAATGATTGGCAGTTGATTTGTATGTGCCGAGTTTCCAGCCCTGACACACAACCTTCAACGAAGGTACGCCCATTCACGCATGTCTCCACCCAGAAGGCGCTCTAGCGAGAATCGAACCGGGCAGCGTCTTACTGTGAGGCGACAACAATAATTAATAATAACAATAATAATTGTTTTTCAGCCTTTTGGAGCAAAGTGGTATTGTTGGAGGAACCTGGGATAGTGATGGACAGTTCATATTCAAGGCACAGGAAGAGAAGCATAATGCCTATGGCCCATCATAATTCAACAGTGAGAAGACAAGAAATCCTGCAGCAAAGTCCAACTTGAGCCAAAACATTGTGGATTTGGTATTTTCTGATGTTTCTTAAAGAAGAGTTGTTGGTCAACTATGAGGCCTATTTGTCTTTGGTCAGTGACTCAAGGAAGAGGGATACCACATGGATCTAGTGAATGGCTCTGGGGAACTTTCCTGTCTCCATATTGGATAATATTTGATGAGTAAGAGAGAGAATGTCTGGCGTAGTGCTGTAATCCAGGCAGAAGCTATGTTGCCACTCATCAATAATATCATATTTGTAAATATAGTTGAATAACTGATTGTAGATGATTTTTTTCAAGAATTTTAGTGAGGTGACAAAGAGTAGAGATAAGGCAAAAGTCAGTGGTGCTAACTTTGGTAGAGGCATGAGGTGGATAAAGTAAAGATAAAAGCAATGGGTTTACTAAGTACTTTACCCTCATACCTACGTATGTCAAGCTGAATGGAATGGAAGAAAGGCTAATAGGAGGAGTTAGTCTTCTGTAGCAGGTTTTCAACATCAGTTTTGGCAATGGCCTTAAAAAGAAAGGGGGAGTAATATAAGAACTTGCACAGTGGAAGAGATGGTGTCGACTGGGTGGATTTGAGAAAACAGGGATATCATTTGCAGTCAGATCAGGAGTTATCTATAAGTTTAATGAGTCATCTGATATTGTCTGCAATCCAAGGGGAAGGTGTGTCACTTTTTCTTATTATTTTGAGGGGGGATAGATGGTCTTGATAGGAGAAAGTATGTTGTAGAGGG
The DNA here is from genome assembly GCF_019279795.1 of Protopterus annectens. NCBI lineage: Eukaryota > Metazoa > Chordata > Ceratodontiformes > Protopteridae > Protopterus > Protopterus annectens. The sequence continues at coordinate 1,185,070,995 of NC_056731.1, read as the reverse complement.
TGCAAAAAACTGTTACACAATCCATACCATAAAAGACAGAAGCCTAATTGGTACTGAGAAGCTCTAGAATTAGGATACCAACAAAATTGCCTGAGGTGGTTCTAGAGTGGATTATTTGTTTTTTTATTTTTACTTATTTTTTTTTATTATTTGTTTATTTTTTGTACTTTTGAAGGTCCATGCGGTAAAAATGGGGCAATGGTGACTAAGACCATTAGGGAATACCTGAGAACCAACTAGTTTATTGGAAATGCTTGTGACTACTATGTCTAGAAGAGAGGGTTTGCGGCATACATAATGAAGGTGAGTCCCAGTGTTTACCATTTGAGTAACATCATGGGAAGTAGAAATTTAGCTAAGATGTTGTTTTCATGGACCTGGCCAATTAAATTCAGTTTATGGTGATTCTTATGTTGTAAAATGGCAGAGTGTATTTTCAAATAATGTAAAGAAGAGGGAGGTGAAATATGGAAACTGTGATGAATAGTTTAGTCTGTTCACCAAGAAGAAGCTGAACAAGTTGCCAGTTTCTGTGTGGGAGTTATGTGTGGCAGTCAGTGTGGGATTAAGATTGACTATTTTTTAATGAACAATGATACTCAAACCACCTTAATGAGTAGTACACCAGTTGTCAGTAATTGTAATGCAGTTATTCAAAATAATATTGTGGGATATGAGCGGAGTCCTTAAACCAGGTTTCTGTGAGAACTATACATTTAGATGGATGTAAATGAGACCAGCTTTCAATTTAAGACCATTTGTTGTTGTTGCTACAAATGTTAAGATAGTTAAGAGAGGCAGAGAAAGGTTTTGTAGTGAGCCTGGATGGTAGAGAAGTTAGAAGAGTTTTATCATTAAAATGAATGTCGTCTGCTAGTAATAGTAGGAAAGAGGAAATAATGAGAAAATACTGCTGTGATTTTCCGATAATGTTAACTATACTGAACCTCTGTAACAGATGTGCAGTAATACAAAAGTGATTTCTTAGTAAGAGAGGGTGCTGAAATTAAATGAGAGGGGTTATATGTCAAGGTTTCCTAGTGCTGGTTGTGGGAATGGTTTGAGAGGGAAATCTCACGTACACTTTATAATGTGGATAACAAAAACAGGAAATGATAAATGAGCAGGATGAGAGTGTGGAGAATTAGCTTCATGTTAGAAAGGGAATGATGTGGGGAGCTAGTAAATGAGATGGACTGTAAGAAGGAAGAGGTAGAACTAATAAGATGATTGGAGTCAGGAGTGAAGGGCCAAATTAGTATGTAGGAAAGTAACTTTGATATGACAGTAAGAGGACTAGGGAGCAGTTTAGAAAGGAGAATAAGAGGACTAGGGAGCAGTTTAGAAAGCAGAGTAAGGGGACTAGGGAGCAGTTTAGAAACGAGAGTAAGGGGACTAGAGAGCAGTTTAGAAACAAGATTAAGGGGACTAGGGAGCAGTTTAGAAAAGAGAGTAAGAGGACTAGGGAGCAGTTTAGGAAAGATAGTAAGAGAACTAGGGAGCAGTTTAGAAAGCAGAGTAAGGGGACTAGGGAGCAGTTTAGAAACGAGAGTAAGAGAACTAGGGAGCAGTTTAGAAACAGTTTAGAAATGAGAGTAAGAGAACTAGGGAGCAGTTTAGAAATGAGAGTAAGAGGACTAGGGAGCAGTTTAGAAAGGAGAATAAGAGGACTAGGGAGCAGTTTAGAAAGCAGAGTAAGGGGACTAGGGAGCAGTTTAGAAATGAGAGTAAGAGAACTAGGGAGCAGTTTAGAAAGCAGAGTAAGGGGACTAGGGAGCAGTTTAGAAATGAGAGTAAGAGAACTAGGGAGCAGTTTAGAAGTGAGAGTAAGAGGACTAGGGAGCAGTTTAGAAAGGAGGAATAAGAGGACTAGGGAGCAGTTTAGAAAGCAGAGTAAGGGGACTAGGGAGCAGTTTAGAAATGAGAGTAAGAGAACTAGGGAGCAGTTTAGAAATGAGAGTAAGAGAACTAGGGAGCAGTTTAGAAATGAGAGTAAGAGGACTAGGGAGCAGTTTAGAAAGGAGAATAAGAGGACTAGGGAGCAGTTTAGAAAGCAGAGTAAGGGGACTAGGGAGCAGTTTAGAAATGAGAGTAAGAGGACTAGGGATCAGTTTAGGAATGAGAGTAAGAGAAATAGGGAGCAGTTTAGAAAGCAGAATAAGAGGACTAGGGAGCAGTTTAGAAACGAGAGTAAGAGAACTACGGAGCAGTTTAGAAAGCAGAGTAAGGGGACTAGGGAACAGTTTAGAAACAAGAGTAAGAGAACTAAGGAGCAGTTTAGAAAGCAGAGTAAGGGGACTAGGAAGCAGTTTAGAAATGAGAGTAAGAGGACTAGGGAGCAGTTTAGGGACTAGGGAGCAGTTTAGAAACGAGAGTAAGAGAACTAGGGAGCAGTTTAGGAATGAGAGTAAGAGAACTAGGGAGCAGTTTAGAAAGCAGAGTAAGGGGACTAGGGAGCAGTTTAGAAACGAGAGTAAGAGAACTAGGGAGCAGTTTAGAAAGCAGAGTAAGGGGACTAGGGAGCAGTTTAGAAATGAGAGTAAGAGGACTAGGGAGCAGTTTAGGAATGAGAGTAAGAGAACTAGGGAGCAGTTTAGAAAGCAGAGTAAGGGGACTATGGAGCAGTTTAGAAACGAGAGTAAGAGAACTAGGGAGCAGTTTAGAAAGCAGAGTAAGGGGACTAGGGAGCAGTTTAGAAACGAGAGTAAGAGAACTAGGGAGCAGTTTAGGAATGAGAGTAAGAGAACTAGGGAGCAGTTTAGAAAGCAGAGTAAGGGGACTAGGGAGCAGTTTAGAAATGAGAGTTAGAGAACTAGGGAGCAGTTTAGAAAGCAGAGTAAGAGGACTAGGGAGCAGTTTAGAAACGAGAGTAAGGGGACTAGGGAGCAGTTTAGAAATGAGAGTAAGAGAACTAGGGAGCAGTTTAGGAATGAGAGTAAGAGAACTAGGGAGCAGTTTAGAAAGCAGAGTAAGGGGACTAGGGAGCAGTTTAGAAACGAGAGTAAGAGAACTAGGGAGCAGTTTAGAAAGCAGAGTAAGGGGACTAGGGAGCAGTTTAGAAATGAGGGTAAGAGGACTAGGGAGCAGTTTAGGAATGAGAGTAAGAGAACTAGGGAGCAGTTTAGAAAGCGGAGTAAGGGGACTACGGAGCAGTTTAGAAACGAGAGTAAGAGAACTAGGGAGCAGTTTAGAAAGCAGAGTAAGGGGACTAGGGAGCAGTTTAGAAATGAGAGTAAGAGAACTAGGGAGCAGTTTAGGAATGAGAGTAAGAGAACTAGGGAGCAGTTTAGAAAGCAGAGTAAGGGGACTAGGGAGCAGTTTAGAAACGAGAGTAAGAGAACTAGGGAGCAGTTTAGAAAGCAGAGTAAGGGGACTAGGGAGCAGTTTAGAAACAAGAGTAAGGGAACTAGGGAGCAGTTTAGAAATGAGAGTAAGAAGGCTGAGGCGGTAGAAAGGGTAGTTGTAGAGGTAGATCAAGTTGTTGGTTGCTTGGTGCAGTAGGTGGTGTCCCTGGTTAACAGGAGGAGTGTCAGCAGGACTGGTAGGAGAAGGTGTGGTGGATTCAGTACAGTATAAAGGAAGTGAAGTTTGAGGTGGGTGGGTAGAGATGACACAGGGGACAGAAGCAGAGCCAAGCATAGCAAGGTGAAGCAGTGCACACTCAGCCAGCATATCATTCAAAGCTGTCAAAAAAACTATAAGAAGAGAATGTGGAAAAGGAGAGGAGCAGATGAAGGTTCCCATAAAAGTCAGGTAATATAGCAGAATGAGAAAGCTGAGTGGAAAAAAAATGCAGAGGACAGAGGGAATGAGTTGCTACAAATAGACAAAGGTAGGCAAAGGGAAGGTAGGAAGGACTGTAAAGGTAGGGGAAGGAAGACAAAGGTTATGAATTGTAGGTGGAGGGGAGGGTTAGCAAGAGCTATTTAAGTGTACCCCAAGATCAAGTAAAATAAGATGACGGGAGAGTAAAATGGTAAAACTGGCAAGAACATTATTTATTTCTACCTCCAAGTAAACTGATCAAAACAGTTTTTAAACAGTTGTTAAACTGAAGTATAATGTGGTTGGGGCTGCTTCTAACCAAAAAAAGCTTACCGCTTTCATTGTGGCAGGATGTATACCTCTGGAAGGAACTTTATTTCCTTCCTGTTTGCAGTCAGAGACAAATGGATTTATGGGAAGGGAAGAACATATTAATAAGGTCTGCTCACTTTTTAATTATGTTTGTACCATCTTGACTGCAAGGTACCACAGGGTTCTTCTGTACTGGGATCTTTATTGTTCTTGGTGTACATGCTTCCTTTAGGAGATCTCTTAAGGGAAAGGGGCTAGCTTACCATAGTTACACCAGTGACACAGATCTGTTTCATCTTTCCCTCAATACGGTATGGCAAGTGTGTGTTCCATAACTGATGATTTAGGACCCATAACTTCAAGGCTGTCGAAAAATTGGTTGAAACTGAATACCACCAAAACAGAGGCCCTGGAAGTTTGTACAGCCTTGACAGATTCTTCTGCTCTGCCTTTGCCCAGTTATACCATGTACTCTGGTTATAAGATGGGAATTTGTAAATAAAGTGCCTAGCCCCTGTGTTATTTTGGACTCTACACTAACACTTTGGGAAAGGAACTGTAAGTGGGATCTACAGAAACAATAAAGAGCAAATTACAAATAAGTAAATGGACTTAGTGGGAACAGTACTTGCAAAATAATGTTCAGGAAGAGGAGCAATGAGGTGTAATGAAGGGCAAGAATTGATCAGTTTTATACAGTATTGGACTGAATGACAATTGTTATAAAAAATAATGAAAACATATATATATATATATATATATATATATATATATATATATATATATATATATACAATGTATGTTATACGTAAATTAAAAATATATTAAAAAATAAATAACACTCTGGGAGCAGGTGCTGGCTGTGGTGAGGTCTTAATTCCAGTTGATCAACATATCAAGGACTTAACTCTGAATATCTGAAGCCAATCATTGTAGTTGTACATGCTTTGGTCTCCTCCAGGTTGGATTATTGCAAGGCTCTTTAAGTGAGACTACCCAGCACTGAATTAGGCCCTAATGCCCTGTGTGGTTTTGCATTTGGTTTCTGAGGGGCTGTTTCTATTTCCATGGCTCCACTGACACCTCAGGGTTCCACACCTGTACAACATACAGCACAGTAGTTCTGGTAGTTTCTGTCCTAGGACAGCATCAGGTGTACACTCAAAGCTTATCCTTTTAACATGTCATTTGATAATGTGGGGTTACTGTACAAGCTTTAAGAATCAATTTTATGTTTGCTTTGTTTAAATGTTAGTCAAAAGATATAATTAGTGTTGTGTGCTAAAATACTTAATAGACATGTACTTGAACTGATCTATGTGGACCATTTTCAGGTTTAGCCCAGAAGAAAACCGAGTACACTGCAACGGTAAATAGTACATAAATGTGAAGAGCAATACACATGAAGTTTGCAAACAGTATAAATGAAATGTACATACATGTAAAAACATCATTACATAGGAAATGAGGGATAGTATTCTAACTATAAACAAGATGTTAGTATTTGAAAATGTACAATATTTACTTAATTTCCTCAGTAGGTAGGGGAAATCAGGTAGAAGTGGGTAGGAGAGGAGACAGGAAAGGCATAAGTAGGGGTAATTGAAGGTAGGAACATCTGAGGCAAGAGTTAGCTGGGGGAAGGTATTGGATGGGATGCGATACAGCAGATTAATGAATGGGAGGAGCAGTTTTGGTTTTGCTAGTATGGAGTAGTGTTGCTGTCTTTGGGGGACTGGATGGCAAATCAGCAAGCTTGATTGGATGTGGTTTGAAGTGTAAATTATTTTTCTTTGATGCACTAGAAATAACAGAAAGGCCATATTCCACAGGAGAATGAGGGTTATTAGATGAGGGTGGGATAGTTCAGGTTAATGAAATGGAAGTAAATGGTCAGAGAAGGGAATGTATTACTTATAGGAATACATTAAGTCAAAATGCATATAGAAGATACAAAAAAGGTGAACTGCTGAGTAGACAGATATATGGGAAAAGAGGTGGAGGCCAGATTTTATGTGACTACTTTGAGTGAGAAGCATTTGCTTCTCCAAGAAGGAATTACTTGAAACGATGTTTGAATTTGTACAAGGAGGAGTTGGACCTTCAATTTTTTGGGAAGTGATTCCCGTGTTTGTGGGGCCATGCTGCAGTCAATTGTGTGCAATTTATTTACTGAGGTAATTAGGGCACGTGAAGACTGAGATCTTAGTCTGTAAGTGGAAGTTCCTTTTGGGAGATGGCTGGTTCAAAAAGTGAAGCTTCTTTGGTACATTTTTGTGGGTAAGGGATGCTAAGAGTAGAGTTAATCTTCTATCTATTGTTAGCCATTTTGCTTTTGTTAGGATGGAACAGTGATGCTGTCTGTTGGAGGAATCAGGGAGATAATCTTCAAATTTGTTTAGTTTTGATTTGAAGTGAAGATTGTTTCTGACAGTGAGGGGAAGGCCATGATCCAGCTGGGTGAGTAAGTCACCTTTGCCAATGGCTATTCTGCCTTCTGCAGAAAGGAAGTTTACTATCCTTTTAGTCAAGACAATGACTATTCATTTTGGATTTTGTAGTGCTTATTTGAAATTGAGACTTGGACAGAAGGGGCATGGGGCTGAAGATTTGCTGTGTGCAGTGATGCATCCCTTTTTTAAGGACTCTTTCATTATTATTGTAAAGTACCCACTCTAGTCTTTGGATCATGCTGGATTTGTGGGCCTAGTATACAGTGTTACATAATAAGGCATTTGTTTTCCTATTTTGTTTGTAAGGAAAAATGAAGTAAATTGCAACAAATTACATACGTGCAGACGTATTTGGTATATTTGATTCCCAGTGCCATGATCATATTACTACACTATTTAATGTTTGTAGCTTAAATCAGTTTATTGTCTGCTAAATCACTAAAACATTTCCATATCCAGGCTATCTCCAGTCTTTAACAAACCATCACAAACTAAAAAAAGGCACGTGTAGGTCTCTTAACTTCATTGTGAGCCCAACTTGATTTTTGTTTTTTTAGCTATGCCCCACCAAGTCCAAATCTCACTGATACTTTCATTCTTCCTGTCCTTCCTGGAACCTAGAGCCACTACATCATCCCACGGCAGGTCCACCTATTCTATGAACTATTTGCATTTTTGGAGCCCTCTTTTTTCTTTCTTGGTGAGCTATAGAGGGAAGCTGTAAGGAAGCTGGTGAGCATTCATGTGTAGCTGGCTTTGCTTGTCTGTTTGTGGCCACTGTGTATATTTTAACAGTATCATAGCTACCCAATCAACCTGCATGTTTTTGAATAATAATGAGGTATCACTGTGTAATTAATCAAAACAAAAGGAAAGATGACCATTCCAGAAAACAAGCACCACACAGTCTATAACGGGTCTATATTATATAAACAAAGCATTAAAATGTGGACTCATCTTTGATCGACCCCTATTTCTCAAAGCTGCACAACATTGAACAGCCAAATCATTGGTTTCTTTCCAAGGGAAAGAAATCAGTTGGCCATTCTTTTAAAGCTGCCCTTTTCCTGACTGTAGTGCAATTTCTGAGTTAATATATTTAGTTAGGGGGTGTGTGGTGGGTGAAGCCCCCCCCCCACACTTTAATAGTGTTTTTTGTAATGTGGTGTGGGTGTTTGGGCTACCGATTTCTTTCCCTTGGAAAGAAATCAATGATTTGAGGGTTTGACATTGTACAGTTTCGAGAAATAGGGGTTGACCAAAGGTGAGTCGACATTTTAATGCTTCGTTTATATAATATAGACCCTCTATAAGTGGGGTTAAGGGAAAGGGAAACCTGGGAAGTCAACACTTCAGTGTAAGCTCTTAGGGAGTGATAACTACTCTTAAGATCATTGGTGTACATTTGAGGAAGTATGTACAGCTTCTTTACTCTATGCTAGCCTCATTATGCATTTTCATTAGTAGGGTAGGCTAGTACATGTAAAGGATGCTGAGAATATGCCCAAAACATTCATTGTTTGAGCACTTAGAGCTTTATAATAAAGTTCAAGGTGGATGCGCACTTTCTGTCCTACATGAGGTAAAATATCTGCATGAATCCCAGCCAGGTCTGTACACAAGCTTTGAATTTTGATGAGTTTCAGTGTTTTCAAATATGTGAATTTGCAAAATATTATGATTATAGTGCTTTATCTGATTGGTATACATCTAATAGACATGTCAGTGAATGAAATACATGGCAAAACCATCAGTGATGACAACAAATAAAAGTCCCCCAAGCATTAACATGGAGTTTACCTCCTACTCATACATCATACAGCAGAATGTGCTCCCCTTTCACTGCAATGTATAATCAACTTTAGAAGTATACTGAAACAGTCATATACATACTAGTATACCTAGCAAACAGGTAAAGCATATGGCCCACATCTGATATATATGATGCCTTTCTGCTTCTCCTTTTTAAATCTCTGGTCCATAGTATTTTATGATATAATGCAGATTTTATAGTCAGTTCTTGAAAGCTACCATGCCTTATAGTGTAGTGCTGGTCAAGATTGCAAAGATCCTTTGCATAATGTTTATTGCAACACTACTAGCACTAAAACTAAACAGAAACACATCACAATAGAGAACGGTTACGTAAAAGAGTAATAGAAAGCCTCTTACATCACACTATCACAAGTGAACAAGTATCAAGTAAAAGTAAATAAAGTATGAAATGTACAGGATACGAAATGGGATAAACTAACAAATGTACAGGATACGAAATGGGATAAACTAACAAATGTACAGGATACGAAATGGGATAAACTAACAAATGTACAGGATACGAAATGGGATAAACTAACAGCCAGAGAAACTGAAACAAAGTTAAGAAAAGCTCCTAACTGAAAAACCTTAGGCCCAGATGCAGTACCTACTTCTGGCTAAAAATATTAGCATCTTTACATGAAGATTTAGCCATGAGTAAGAACTATTTGTACACGCACCCTGAACAGACACCAACCTGGTTAATAACAGGAAAAACAGCACTCCTGCTTAAGAGCAAACCTGCAAGCTATCCTAAAAACTATCGCCCAATAACCTGCCTTCTGATGATGTATAAACTATACACTGGAACTGATGCTGACAGGGTTTATTGTCATTTAGAAGAAAACTCTCCATGCTCTGTCTCACTCAAAACAGTAACACAGAGAAGGTTGATAACTCACCCAGCACTACATGTTCACATAGTACCACTACACATACATATACCACTACTCATACACATAGTACACATCAAACACATAAATCCACATACACAGAGGTTCTCTAGAAAAACTTACTGAAACACCAGAGACCGTCATAACACAAGACTGCTACAGCTAACACAGTCCCCACAGCACGCATGACACATAGCAACACCAGTGTGTCACCCACCAAGCTCGTAAGGTGTAACACTCAAAAACCAAGTTTTCTTGTCATTGGAGACTCAGTAGTGAGACACAAAGATGTCCCACTCACCAGGTTGGACAAGGAGAAAGTCAGGGTCAGTTGTCTGTCCGGTGCCAGGATTCGTCAAATCACGCATACACTCAGGTCTCTCAGGAACAAGTTGATTCTGTCATAGTTCATGTTGGTGTGAATGACTTGAGACATACCTCACTGGACTGTATGAAAGTATGTGTCCCAGGCAGGTATGTCCCTAGCCTTGAGCAGCATACTACCCTCACCTAGAATGATGCCACAGTATAAACAAAAAATGACTGATTTCAATAATTGGCTAAGTTTTTGGTGTCATTCAAAGGGGATCCAGTTCCTGTCAGCTTGGGAAAACATGGTGGACAAATTTTGCTGCTTAGCCAGAGACAGTTTGCAACTGGCACCATTAGGTTTTTGGCTGCTGGCAAAAGCTCTTGCCTCCCCCATAGTGCCTTTTTTAGGCAAGGTCTTAAAAACAACATTACTAACATGAAATTAACCAATTAGAACAAAATAAGGGTCATGCTGCTAAATGCTAGGAGTGTAAATCAAAAACTGCACTCTCCGGAAACATTTCGATCAGTGGAAGATTTAGATGTCTGTGCAGTCACATAAACCTGGTTTAAGGCCTCAGAAAGTACCCTGGCCCTGCAAGGCTGCAATGCTTTCCACAACATTAGACCACAAAATGAAAGTGTGAAAACCAAAGAAGGTGGTGTTTCAGTTTGTATTAAGGATAAATTCACTTCCCATCCAGTTAGACTGGACAAATCCATGGAGTTATTCCATGTCCAGGTTATGGTGGGTAAGACCACCATTCAAGTCTTAGCCAGTTATAGATCCCCCTCCATGGGTCACGATACTCATGAACCCTACTTAACCAAACTGAAGACAATTCAAATCTTAGTGAACACACTGATTATGGGAGATTTCAATTATCCCACCATCAACTGGGAAACCTACACTAGCCCAAAGTCACTAGCAGAAAAGTTCCTTGACATTGTGAATTAAAATGTCCTGGAACAAATTTTCTGTACCCTGACAAGAGTAACAAATATTCTAGATCTGGTGGTCCTCACCAACATGTCAAACAGGTGCACTGCTGCAACCGTTGGACCCTCATTAGTTAAAACTGACCACAAGTCAGTCACCTTCAAACTGACACACAAAGGGTGAAATCAGACTAAAAAACCTCACCAAGGCCAACTGTACCTTCTTAGGTGAAAGTATAAATGCATTCCAAGACCCACCCCAAGCTGAAATGGTAACTACTCCAAAGCTTACACTAAAGCCCTGTACAATCACTTGCATAAGTGTATAAACTTGTCTGTACCAGAAAGAATCAAAGCTAAAGCCCCAAGTAAAAACAAAATGCCATGGTGGATATCCAGCATCAAAAAACTCTACAATAAATGCAAAACGCTGCTGTCCAAGAAAACAAAGGCAAGGCCCCAACAATGGAATAGCACCCACCTCAGCCTCAACAGGCAAATAAGACAACTTGTCAAATCCTCCAAGAGCTCCTTTGAGAGAAACATAATAAGTACTGCCAATTATAACCATAAGGCCTTTTACAGCTACATACGTAACGGAAAGGGTAGCTCTCAAGCATGTGCAGAACTAGTGGCCAACAGTATCACACACAGTGACCCTACAGAGATAGCAAACCTACTACTGGATAGGTTTGGTGAAACTTTCACTCCTTTATCCCCTCCTACCTTACAACAAACCCTCCCCCAACTCCCCCACACCCTACATATCTGAAGAGCAGGTCCTCAAAGCCCTATCCAAGGCAAAAGATACAGCCTCTGTGGGACTGGATGACATCTCAGGCTGTCTTCTAAACAGGCTAAAACATGAACTAGCATCATAGCCTAACCGCAGACTTTGTTCCTGTGGAATGGAGAATGGCTACAGTTATTCCCCTCCACAAGCATGGCCTAGCAACAGACCTAGGAAATTACAGACCCATAAGCCTGATTAGCCTCATCTGTAAGGTCATGGAACGTATGATGATGGACTTCATAAATAAAGACATAGGAGACCTCCAAACCCTGGATCCTACTCAATTTGGCTTTATGAAGGACAGATCCTTCCTGTTAAATCTGGTGGATTTCTTTGAAAGTGTGACCAAGGCTATTGATGAGGGCAAATCTGTGTACACAGCATACCTCAGCTTGACAAAGGCTTTTGACACAATCCCACATTTAGGTATAACTGATAAACTTAGCAAACTGAATGTAAAAACCTTTGTTGTAAGATGGGTTGCCAACTGGCTCACAAACCAGACACAAACTATCAAAGTGGGTGACTCCACATCAACCAGCAGATCTGTTACCACTGGGGTACCACAGGGGTCAGTGCTGTGCCCCCTACTGACTGGTAAATACTTCTCAGAAATTCAAGTCAAAACTAAGGGGTTGTGACTGACCAAGTTTACTGACAACTGCAAACTAGGTGCAATCATTGACTCCCCAAATGATGTCAGCATACTCCAGGAGGGTCTCACGCAGACCAGTGACTGTTCTATTAGTCACTATCTCAAACTGAATTCAAAGAAATTCATCATCATTCCCTTTGGCACAAACAATGTTCTTTCGCACTCAACAACAATACCCTAAGTACCCATAAAGTGGTAAGGGACTTGGGATCACAGATTGACTGGGATCTTAACTTCGACCACAACATGTCGACTGTAGTAAGGAAAGTTTTCCATGTAGTACAGTTGATTAGTAAATGCATCACCTCGAGAGCAAAAGAAGCTATAACCCCTATACTCTGCACTTATCCATCCCATAATTGAGTATAATACCCCATTTGGCGTGTACCATACTAAGCACCTGCAGCAATTAGAGAGACCTCAGAGGTTTCTAACAAAGAAGATCAAGGGGCTCCAGCATGTGCCTTACACAGACTGACTAAAGTCCCTGTCGCTATACTCTGTATTGTACAGACTTCTTAGGGGAGACTTATGCCTGGCCTACAGAGCAATCCAAGACCCACACTAATGAACTTGCTGCATATCTGTAAATCAAATGGGTCTAGGGCTAACATTACAGGGACTTAAATATGGCCTGCGACTTAAATAGGACATGCTGGAGGAACAGATTTATCTTCCAGTGACTGCCATGTCTTTGGAACAGGCTACCAATTCATGTGAAACAAAGCACCTTTATGACACTGTTCAAGAGGAATGTGGACAAGTGGATGGGGCACCATAAATTCGTACTGGGGATAGCATCCACAACCCTCCTGGACATGAGCAGTCATCACTAAATGGAATCTTGGGTATTGACTAGCACTTTTATGGTATTACATTTGGTTGAAACAGCTAGGCTTAAAATGATCTCAGTGCCGATAGCCTAGTAATCGCCTGTGATCCTATGAACTCAATCATGGCAGTAAAACAAAAGGGTAACAAAATAAAGTCATATGGAACAAAGGATCATTTGTTGTTAAAGTCATAATGGAAAACTGTAAAAAAAGGTAAGAATCTAAGTATGGCATGGATAGGCTACTAAAAAGCATTTGACAGTATCCCACATTCGTGGATAAAAGAGTGCTTAAAAATTTAAGACATACACCCTACACTAATTGATTACATTACGGGGATCATGAAACTGTGGTAAACCACTTTGCAGTTAAGCCATGAAAAAGGACGAATCATCATTCCATGGATAAAAATAGTTGTCACCACTTCTATTTTGTCTTGCCCTTAACCCATTAAGCTGTCTGTTTAACAGATTAGGCGATGGCTACAATTTAGCTCCCAGAAAACAACAAAGTATAAAGACTTCTCATCTTCTTTTTGTGGATGATGTAAAACTGTACACTTCATGAGGAATTGAACGCACAACTTCAAATGGTAAAAACTTGTTCAGATGATATAACAATGTAATTTGGTCTTGATAAATGTGCAAAGGCAACCTTTAAAGCAGGAAAGCCGCAGCACCAAGAAAACATCATCCTGGGACAGGAATGTGATATAAAAGAGCTTTAGCAAGAGAGAGTGGATAAATATTTGAGAATTGATAAAGGACCAACAATAAAACATGAACAAAACTTATTCAGGAATATTTTAGAAGACTAAAATTAATACTTAAAACACCACTGAAATCTGTAAACCAATTTCCCTTCCTGTCCTAACTTACAGTTTTGGAGTGATTGACTCGCCCCAAAATGTTCTGGATTGGTTGGACAGAAAAACAAGAAGAATGTTTCATGCTTATCAAATGATTTATAAAAATCAGTGGATACCAAGTCTATATATTTCCCATTCTAAAGGAGGTATGGACCTCCTCAAAATTTATTGCATGTATAGATCTGCAGTCACAGGACTGCATGCATATTTTCTGACCTCACAAGATCCAAATGTAGTGAAAGTTTTAAAACATGAGGAGAATAAGTCTAAAGTGACTTCCCTGCTTAGTTTGGCATCAGTCTCAAGGAGGAATGGAAATCAAACCAGAAGTAGATAAAAATCAGGCAGCAACCGAATGTGCCAAAAAAAAAAGAAAGAATATAAGGTGAAGAATCGGATGAGAAAGCAAGAAATGTGAAAGATGCATAAATATAGTTGCAAGTATAGGCAACTCTTGGAACAATCTCATGTTGATCAGGATTGAATGCAGGAATTTTTAAGGAGAGGCGAATTTAAATTAAAAGGCGAAAGGTTAATGTTAGTGGCCCAAGATACTGGACTGCGTACATGTTGGTTTATAATGCTCATTGAACATGTGGTAGAAACAAGACAACTGTAGGTTTTGTGAAACAGAATTGGAAGCAGTCACACATCTTGTTGCAGGTTGTGATACATTAATGGGAGAAGGACTGTATACTGAAAGGCATAATAGTGTGGCAAGACTGATGCATTGGGGATTGCACAAGCATTATACTGAAGTAGCTGAAAAACATCGGAAACATGAGCCACAAAGCATTATAGAAAATGATGAAGTTTATATCACATGGGATCACCCACTACTAACAGTTCAAAAAATAATTGCGAGAAAACTAGATAGAAGTGACAGTTCCAATAGTAGTAGGAGCAATGTGTCTTACAAAAAAGAATTTACAGTCATTCTTAGATATGTTAACAATACATATAACTTTGTATAAATTGCAGGAGTCAGTAATGGGCATATTACAGGTGCTGCAAAGAACACTTCTGGTTAACATCAAAGATTGAAACAATACTAATTTCATAAACTTTATTCGTACTTAGGCTTAGGAATGGGGTTCATTCCCATCATGGTATAAGAAACTCCAAAAGACTTGGAGAAATTAAAAAAATAGGGAACAGCAGTCAAGATGGCATGGAATTCTTCATTAAACTGCATTGCACAGATGCTTTGCTTACCATGGAGTTTCTGTAGCACCATACATCTTGTGTAATGAAGACGCATACAAGCCAAGCTGCATAGGGTACCCAGTGGAAGGCAGACCAGATGCTGTGATGTGACCTGGAAATACAGCTGACCCCCCCCCCATATATACCTTCTGTAATCCAGCAGTGTGCAAACCAAGCTGTATGAGGTGGCCACAGAGAGGCAGAGCAGGTACTCAGGAGCTGCTTGGAAGCACAGCTGTTTCCACAACACTGTTCACCAATGAAAATATGTAAAAATACTGAAGTAGACAGGGGTCGCTGATCTGTTGAGGGTAAAGATACCGAGACAGACAGGGGTCACTGATCTGTTGGGGGTAAAAATACTGAGATAGACAGGGGTCACTGATCTGTTGGGGGTGACACTTGGCTGCATGCCAAAATATTCCCCAGTTCTATCCAATTAGTCCATTTTTGATTCTGGTATAGCTAAGTGTAGCATAATGGAATGCTTATGTGTACTCCACTGTGCTACACTGTTTGTCATACTACAACTTAGTATAAGTGACTCACGCACATATATGACCTATGAAAATGTTCAGTACAAATCCCACCCATAGTTACAAAGATGGTTTTAGAAGACTTAGGATGCTGTCTGTGACTTTATTCTTGAGAAAGGATAGAAAAAAAATGTTGGTTTGGAAACTTTGGAATCAGAAGTTTATAATCACGTTACTTTTTCACTGATGTTTTCCTGGCAGCCCTAATGTGTCATTAACAGTAGAAAATAATTTCTGTCCCATGAAAGGTGTAAGTTTTACCAATCTGAATCTTAGATGAAAATAATTTGTTCCTTTGACTTAAGTGGCATATTGCATACTTTTATTTCTTAACTGTAATAATTTTTTCCAATTTTAGATCCCAGGGTTCGAGGATGGCTCATGTTGGATTCCTATTTACCCACATTCTGCCTTACTTTACTGTACCTTATTATTATATGGCTGGGACCAAAGTACATGAAGAACAGACCAGCATTTTCACTCCAGAAACTATTAATTGGATATAACCTTGCAGTAATGCTTTTATCACTATACATGTTAATAGAGGTAAGGTTTAACTTGACTAATGTGGAGGCTGTTATAAAATATATTTTCTTTTTACAGACCAGGAAAGGAAGCCTCTGATCATTCAAAATGTTAATAATAAAAACTGCAATGAAAACTGAACTTGACAGTTGGATCTAAAGTCTTTTCATGTAACCTGGAGTCTGTGTTTTAATTTGGCTCTTGTCCTAACACATTTATTACCAGAACTATTAACCTGAAAACAGTTTGCTTAGTAGTGCAAATCCCACAAAGTACCAAATCAGCTATCCTTGTTAGCACTAGACTGAATGCCTGAATAATTTGAGAATTAAATATAAATGAAAGCAGAACATGTCATACTCCTATGTAAGCATGATATCAAAGTGAAATAAATTGTGATAATAAAAACAGTACATTTGTAACATTATGTTTATGGAGTCAGTTTAACGCCCTTTCTCTTGCTTATTGCCATTATCAATGAATATTACCTCACAGCATTTTAGAAAATTAAAGTAAGCTGCGGAACTCAGAATTTTTAGTTGCACAACCTGAGGGGAGATGTTCCAGTCTTCTGATTTTTACAGGGGAATTGACATGCTTTTTTATGAGGCAGGTAAAGCTCTATGCCTAGTTGTTACTGAAAAGTAAAGATGCTTTTGAAGATCCATTAAAATGGCAAAGAATAATGCAGTACAAAGAGATATTAACTGTAAATGAAGCCCATCATACCTGTGCATGCCTTTTTCTGCAGCAGTCACAGATATGCCTTTCTCACATATGTAGATAATGCAGCAGAAATGGACTACACTTAAGTGCATCACGCCTGTACTTTTCTGCCGAGGTCACAAATGCACCTTTATCAAATATACAGTCATGAATAATAATAATAATAATAATAATAATAATAATAATAATAATTCACTTCAAACAAAACATAAAAAGTAAACTGAAAAAACTGATAAAGATTTTGAACCTGTGAGACCTGCAAGCATACCTCTCAGCTGTCTGAGATTTTGCAGAAAGTCCCAGATTTTGCCTCATATTTTTTCCATGCCCTTCATAAAGTTTTTGATTTTTTGATAAATTACATTGCTCCTGGTAAGATAAGGGGCACAGAGACATTGATTACAAGATGTGTGCACTTGTAGTGAGACCAGCACTAGAAATGGCCAGTTAGGAGTCAGTGCACAAATCAGTGTTAAATTCAAGGCATCTTCTAGTACATCGTTCTAATAATTTAGGTTAAGTAGTTAGTAACTTATCTGATCTTCATTGGTCCCAGTAAAAATGGGTTCACCATCTGCCTGTTCCCCTTCTGTTGCCAGAAATCTTGCACTAGGGAGTCTGAGGCAGTGTAGGAAATGCCTCATGTACAGTATCAATCCTTGACTCCTATCCCATACTAATACAGCTTATGAAAGATACAAACACTAACTCAGTTTGTAGGCTAGTCTCATAAACACACCTTATATATGAATAAACAGCTTGCCACCACATCCCAACCACACAACACTGGACCCACTTATTCTGAAGTTGAAATGAAATTGCTATCTGAGCCTTATAAACACTGCTTAGAAAAAAACTTAGCCGCATAGTACCAGATTCACAAATACACCCTCGTCTATACCCTTCACCTACACCTAAGAGAAGTTGCTCATGTTCCAAGCTCACTCTCACAAGACCTCCAGAGTTAGTGTCACACATGGCAATGTACTACTAATAATAAGTGACTCCAAAGTCAGACTCACTGATAGCCAGGTTGAGTAAAGACAGGTTCATAGTCAGCTATCTCTATGGTGCAAGGGTCATGACATAACCAGAGCCCTTAGTTCCTCCACCACAAACACAGGAATGATATGGTAGTAGCCCACAGGAAGATGAATGATTTTAAATGCTCTGCCCTAGGAGAGATGTATATCTAGTACCATGTTGCCCAATAATTCTACCATATTCAGAGATTACTGTAGAACCAAACTAATGCCTGAGGACCTGAAGAAATTCAACAACACTCCCTCTCTGTTGATCCATTCACTAATGTCATTATGGAAAACTTGACTTCTATATACACCTAACCCCATATATAGAGAAATCCATTTGGCAAAGTTTGGCTAGGGAATTCAAAAATAATTCCCAAAAATTTCTATGTTAGAACTCCTAAATAAATAAACTATAAAACTGGAAAAGAACTACTTCTTTCGTATAAAAGATCCTCCACCACCCACCATAAGAAGTTACTTAGGCAGGCCAGTAAAGAGTACAAGCACACCCAAGCCCACCATTTAGAAGTGGCACAGTATGCACTGAAAGTTGCTACTATTTTAATGTGGCATTTTTACCAGAAAGCCTTTTTAATTATGTTAGGAGTATTAGAAGTAATTCCCAACACTGCACTGAGCTCATGTCAAATACTGCTACGTATTCTAATCCTGAAGCTTTAGCTGATGTTCTAACTGAAAAATTCAGTTCTAGTTCACCACTCCAACTCAACTCCATTTTCCACCTCTCGAATCACTAAGCTCTGCTTCTTCCAAAATCACTATGAACCACATCCTAGAAACTCTTTCCAAAACTAAAAATGACAATCTAAACATAACCCCCTTGTCACTCATTGGGTTGCAGACTGCTGCCTGACTTAATGCACACAGTAAGAGTTAGTGGCATTTTGTCATCTAAAAGTTACATCTCTAATGGCATCCCTCAGGGATTCTCAGAGGGTTCCTTCCTGTTTGGAGTTTATTTCTGTGATTTGAAAGCAAATGTTAAATATCTAATACCTAGCCAAGTTTGCAGAAGACTGTAAATTTCTTACTATTACTGACCCCAAAATGAATACTTATATCATCCAAGGGGACTTGCCAGAAGTAACACTTGGGGTACCAACCATGGGCTTAAGCTTAATGCCAACAAATGTGGTGCTGTTACTTTTTTAAAAGACCCATGATGATGATGATAATCTGATGATTATCACATAAATGAGACTCCACTTACGGTATACTTAGATATCTAGGTACCTTCATTGAAAATAAACTGTCACTCAATCATTTTATAACACATAAATTTAGGAAAACCTTTTACCTTGTCCAGTTAGTTGCCAACGTTATACCTTCAAGATTTTTCCTTCACTGAAAGTGCAAAAAAGACCAAAAATAATTCCTCCATAGGACCTGACAATATACCTAATTTCTTAGTTAATAGGATTAAACATGCCCTTGCAGACTCACTCCTTAAACTGTTTAACCTAACTTTGGTTACTGATGATGGGTTTTGACCCTGATGAGTGTCTCAGTGCAGCAGTAATGTCCCTCTCTAAGGGTAACCTTGTAACTGGCATGGGTAGTTACAGACCTATAGGCCTTACAAGCCAAATTTGCAAAGCCATTAAATGTATTATAACTGACCTCATAAACTAAAATAGCAAAAATATTATTAGACTTGACTCTAAAACGTTTGGCTTTGTGAAGGGTAGATCCTGTCTATTAAATCTGGTAAACTTCTTCAAAAGGGTTACAGAGGCTGTAGCTGGTGGCCATGCAGTATACATGGCATATCTTGATCTGGCAAAGCATTTGACAACATTCACTGTGTTGGCATCATATAGATGCCAGCTACTTTAAAAATCAACCTGTATGAGGTAAGACGGATTGTAAAGTAGGTGACATACTTCACATGGTGAGAGTTGCAGTTGCCTCAACAGAATGTATGAAAGTGACCATCAGTGTACCTCAGGGCTCAATGTTGGGGCCTCTCCTTTTTGGCATTTATGTCTCAGATCACCAAACAATGGAGTAAGATATCTGACTCACAAAGTTTGCTAACTACTGCAAACTTGGGGGGTTGTTGTTAAGTTACCCTCTGACACCCAAGCTCTCCATACTGAATCCCTCCTAGTAAATTCCTAGTTTTCTAAAAATGGGCTAAAACTAAATACTAAAAATTGTGGCATTATTTCTTTTGGCAGGTGACTCCTCCCCTCATTGTACTGTATAAACAATACAACACATTACAAAACAAAACTGTAGTCAAGGACTTAGGACTAGGTCTGCTAATTACCGAAGAATATCATCAAGGTCTAATGAGGTAATCAATAGCTCATAGTCAGTATTGAGTAGACCATTTACTGAGTACAATGCCCCTTTGTGATGTATATTTCTAAACATATCAAACAATTAGAAAGGTGCCAAAGATTCCCAACCAAATAGACCATAGATCTAAAGTCCATGAGCTATTAAGAGTTGCTGATAGCTCTGTCCCCTTTTTCGGTGTCTCATAGATCTTTGAGGAGAGATCTTTGTCTTACTTACTATGCCATTAATGACCCAATTGTCCTGGACCTCCTTTATTTCCACAAGTTCAACATCTTCACCAATACTAGAACCGGGGACCTAAATGTTCATCAAAAATAAATAAAACATGTTGGAGGAATAGGTTTCTAACCTAGCAGCTCCCTAACCTCTGAAATAAAAACTTCCCAGCGTATGAAACAGTGTGACTCTCTATCTTCCTTAAACTTAATCTAGAGGACTGGATGGGTAGTCACAAATTTACTCTGGGATTGACTGGTGTGGTCTTCCTCGAGGAAGAAAGTGAGGCATGAGAGAGGGTACTTGCAAGATATGAATGGTCATAAGACTTGATGGCCTTGCAATATCTACAGAATTTATGAAATCTTTGAAGGCTGTCATAATCCCCCTCTATTCTTCCCCTTCCAAACTAATCCTAGAATGCAGCACACCATTTGAAATTGGCCCGGCCTTACCAAACACCTTGCCCAATTGAAAAAGATGGCAGAGGACTAATTTTGTTTTCTAATTAAGAAATCAGAGGAACAATTTCCCCCTTAGTTAACCAGAAAAGCTAAAATTCCCTCTTCCTTTTTCCTGTCTTGTGCTTGCTGCAGGATAGTAATCTCTGATTCCTCTTCCGGGTTATAAAGGAACCTGTCCCAGTAGACTTCCTGTACCTCAGAAACACTAGTGACACTAAAATACACACTCTAAGGAATCCAACCGTCACCAAAACATAAGTAAGACCTCTTTGAGAAATAGGTTCCTTACCATAAGAATCCCCTACTGAAGAAACAAGCTCCCATTGCATGTCAACCAATGTAACACAATGCTTCCTTCAAGTTATGCCTTGATAATTGAATGGGTAACCAAAAATTCAATCTTCCGGGTAACCAGTATGACCCTCACTGAACAGACTGGCAAATGTATTAGGCAGTATATGGTTGTACAGGCTACCTGCCTAGGAAGAACATATGAACCAATGAAAATGAATTTCATGTATAAAGAATTACTGTGTTTAATCACCATATGTAAAATAGAAATATGAAACAAGGTGGCCTGAGGTAAATGCTGTTCTCCTAGTACAGCACTTCTTTAGATACCTTAGAGTAACTGACTGACTTATCTGGAAGTGCCAGTACTCCCTCATCTGACCGAGTAACAGGCAGCATCTATGTAGCACTTCTGTGGATATATGGAGAGCAAGTGGCTTGTATCTGTTCTCATGAAAATTGGCAAAGAATAATTCAGACGAAAACTTTGCAACATACCTAAATAATGTTTATTGAAAAATGTACGAAAGCAGTAGCAAAAGTACTAAGAAATACTAAAGGACTCTAGCTAAGTCTGCAGATGATTGCAAACTAGGAGCATTCACTGAATCCCCAAAATGACTTAGCCATCCTGCAGGAATGTTTGTCCCAAACAAGCAGCTGGTACCAAAACCATGGACTGAAGCTAAATGCTAAAAATTCATTATTGTATCCTTTGGGAAGTCCTCTACTCCAAGGACCTACCACTTTGACTATATGCCTTTAAGAGTTGACCCAATTGTTGAGGATTTGGAAACTTAATGTGGACAGTGATCTTTGAACTTTTGACCAACAAGTGTCTATTGTAAGAAAGACCTTGTATATTGTGGAGCTCATACACAAAAGAATTGTATCTAGATCTAGGGATGTCATTGCCCCCCTTTACTCAGCCCTCTTTAGGCCAATCATTGAATATAATGCCCCCTTTGGCATGTATCTGTCCAGCCACATGCAATAACTGAAATTACCTCAGATATACCTTACTAAAAGGATACAAGGGCTAAACAACTTATACTACATGGACTGACTCAAAGCCCTATCCCTATACTCAGTATCCTACAGACTGCTAAGAGGTGATTACAAGGCAACCTCTGACCTAATACTGATGTATTTACTGCACATTACCAAGTCAAATGGCATCAGAAATATTCTGTCTGGGGATCTAAATCTCTTCTACTACATCAACAGAATGGTTTGGAAGGACAGGCATATCTCACAGAGGTTAGTGCTGCTCTGCAACAGACTCCCCAACTACATAAAAAAATGTTTATTCCTGTCCCTATTCAAGTGCAACTTGGATCTATGAATGGAAAACAGAAAATTTACCCCTGAACTGCCCCCTGTACTACTAATGGACAGAGACAGCTCCTAAATGCTTAATCCTGTGCATGAGTACACCCAGTTTATCTATAATATGATCCCAGTTATTCTCATTGGGGGTAATATATAATTATCAAAAAAGGATGGGTATAGACAATATTTAACCAAATAGGATAGGTTAATTCGACCACAAAAAAGGGAAACTGGCTAGGCTTAAATTGGCCACAAGAGCAGCTAGCCTAGCACTTACCTCTATGAACCTATAAAAATAATCCCTGGGAGTGCAGCTTTTCAGGCAATTTTCTTCTCTAGCTAACATCAGGGAATACTAATAATTACTCTCATTACTTCCTTCCAGCTTATCTAAATGGTTGGTGTTTAATAATTCATGAGCTTCTAGACCAGCATTAGTAGCCTTGTATCAGCACTGCTAAAAATTATGTGTCAAAATACTCTGTACAAATTTTCACTGGTGACCTTCAAAATAAGACCTTGGTATCACAGTCCCAAATCTGATGTGACAGTGGATTCTACAGGACATGCAATGGGTGGGCAAAAAATGTGAAAACTTTATAAGCATGTTCTGTGAATCAAGACAATCCTCTTTCCAGATGACCAGAGTGGATGGAAAAGATAGCAGGTCTTTGACAGATGCTTTAAGTGGGGCAGGATGTGTACTGTTCAAGGCATGAAACATCAAGATATGAATTTTAAATGTTGATTTCACAGCACCTGGCAACCAGTGCAGTCTGCAGAATACAGGTATTCAGAACATGGCATAATAGTCAACACTCTCTTGACAGAGTTTTGAGCCTACTGAGGTCACATGATTTCAACATTGAATAACCCAAGACAATGAACATTACAGTAAACCATCTGAGAGGAGAGCACATGAAACATGCTTGCCATGTCACTGGGATGAAGTAGATATCATTTCTGAAGATGTTTCTAAAGTGGAAGTACAGCAATTTGACTAAAGATGATACTTTCAAAATATTACTGATCCTACGCCTTAAATATTATGCTAATATAATCAGATAGCACAGTCATGTGACCAAGACAGTTATGCCTTCATTAAAGCTGCATGACGGATATGTTGGCCAGAAGACTTTGCAACTTAACAGTGTGATCTATTCTAATCTTTAAACCCACTGTAAAATAAGATATCACAGATACTTTTTCTTTCGTTGCCAGTACATGGTCAGAGTACACTCCCATATTCTTCACTCACATCACAAACTCTTGCTTGCTACTTCTGTAGTAAGTTACAAGGGTAAAGTTAGGAGCATTTGAAGGCCTACCAATTGCATGCATGGCTTTACCTCCATTTTAGCAAGACTATCGTCTGAGACATTTGCATGTCATCCAGCGAAGGAGGTCTTTCAAATAATCCATTGCTATAATAAGATAAGACACATACTTGTGAGTGAAAACATAACTGAATATTATCTGCACAGCATTGATATTTTGAATGTTCATCATGCTGATTATTGCTAAACTCTATGGGTTATACTCTGCATAGGATATAACAGTCATCCAGCTTCAAAGCTTCAGGGCAACTTCCATGCCCCCAAACTGTTAGCTTCAGCTAAGCTGACTGAAAAATAGGTTTGGATGTCAAGCCCTTCTGAGATTTCCTTCCACCAAGTAGAGCTTTCCAATGCAGACTTTTCAGCAGCAAATGTCAGCTAATACTGTTCCATTGCTGGGCAGATAAGTTATTTTTTGTTTGTTTGTTTTAACTACTTTGCAGACTAAAGCAGCTATTTTTAATAGACTGCTACATTCCTTTTATTTGCTTTCAAACAGGAGCACACAGTGTTACCTTTGTGACAAAAAAAGTTCTTAAAAGTCATTTAAAACTATTTGTCTGTGGAGAAATTGTATTTATTTTACTATTTTGGGATTGGGTAAAGTTTAAGTGCTTTTTATTCTGTATTTTTGAGTGAAAAACTGACTTTTGTGCAACTTTTATGTCTTACCGACTAATGCTAGTAAGCTTCCACAAGAAAGAAGCCCCATTTTCATCTAGGTCATGGAACGAACTATCTGGCTGTCGGTTAGACCTTTTCTCTAGCCAAAAAAGCAAAACATTAATTAAGCAGCCTTTGCCACCACAGCAGGTTTATAATTTGCCTCAGCAACAAGTGGGTGGGTCTGCTGTGGCCAAAAACTGACTCCTCCAACCACTAATCCTTTTCACTAGATCCCTCTGGTGTTAACCATATAGCGACTATGGACTGGGGATTAGCCATGTCCTTTGTGGTTGTTGGGGGTCCCCTCACTGGGAGGGGAGAGACACTCTTGTCTGTCTTTTGGGAGAGTGGGTAGGGAATATGCCTCCTATTATCCTAGATGTTATGCCCATCCCAGGGGAAGCTGTTGCTGACCATATTAGTTCATTTTGCCGCAACTTTCCTTGTCTCAGGGTCTTGTAATGCTATTCACCACTCTTATAAGATAGTTTATGGAAAAATGGATTCCTCTTTTACTGAATAAGTTCAAGATTTGGAATCTAAAGGGGCAGATGCAGGGTTTTCTCCTCAGATATTTGATTCAGATTCTGAGAAGCGTATTATATCTGAATCTCCCTGTGAGGGATTCTCCTTCTCTAAAACTGTTTCTAGAATGTGCCACTGTTTTCAGTGGGAGAACAATGAGGTTTCTCAGTCCCTCAAAAAGTACTAGTTGTTGTTATAATTGGAATTCCAGAACCTTCATCCATTACCCCAGTGCTATCAGCATTGGAAGATACGTCTGTCACAACCTGTGGTATTCCTGACAGCCAGGAACCAAAATGCAAAGAACAAGACAAGAAACCACTGGATAAACACTTTATATAAGTAAAGCTTTCGGATACAATCCTTTCTCAATACTAAACAATGCATAAAACCAGCTCTTTATATATATGTCCAAGTATATCACATGACCTGCAGCCAAAATCACATGATATGTCATCCAAATCACAAAAACATTTTACAAAAACATTTTAAAAAAACTTAATACAAACTTAACATAAAATACTTTAATAAAACTTTAATAAAATACTCAGATAAAACTTCTAAGAGATTAGCTCTACTCAATTTAACTAAAATAGGTTTGAGACTAACTTGGCTATTTAAGCCTGGTTTTGAATCACTCATAAGTCTCAAAATCCATTCATATTCTTTGATTTCTAAGTGATTATTTAGGTCCCCTCCCCTAGGTGTAGGTGTAACCTGGTCAATAATTCTAAACCTAAAGAAATGCTGCTGACCAAATTCCTCTATGTGTTTAAATAGTGCATTCCTGTATCAGCCTAGTAACACACCAATTCTTACCAACCTTATCACTCCCTACAGTAACCTTAATACCCTGCGCTCAGCTACTAAAATGCTAGTACTAACACACATAGCCAACAACAAGGCAGGGGACTCTCTATTTTCTAACACCGTTGGTAAAACCTGGAACTCTCTTCCCAGCGACCTAACCTCACTACCATCACTTACGCAATTCAAAATCAGGCTTAAATCCTACCTTAAAACACATTGGCTATGCACCTGTCTTAACCCAGACTAACAACTCTTGTTTTCTCACTAAATTTCTAAATCTTAATGTCTGCATAATCTACCTGCATACTGGAATCCAGAAGCTTAACTTGTCTTTCAACTAATTTGGACTCTCTCTTATATCTTAATATCTCTCTTTGTCACTCTAGTATCTTATGTTAGCACACCTCTTTCTAGCATGTTCCTGTACCGTACTTATTTACTTATTTTTTACCCAACTATTTATTTCAATATGTTCTTTTTTGCATAAAATAGCTTAATTGTATATAGTACTTCTATTTCTTAAACTGTGAATTTATTTACTGTTTTTATTTGATTAACGTCAAACATTGTTTTGTACTCTCGAGGAGCTTTTCTCCCCGGGCCTCTGCTGAAAATGGATATGTATCCAGCTGGACTAGCCCGGTCAACAAATGTAAAATAAATAAATAAATAAAAAAAATAACTGAAATTACCTCAGATATACCTTACTAAAAGGATACAAGGGCTAAACAACTTGTCCTACATGGACTGACTCAAAGCCCTATCCCTATACTCAGTATCCTACAGACTGCTAAGAGGTGATTACAAGGCAACCTCTGACCTAATACTGATGTATTTACTGCACATTACCAAGTCAAATGGCATCAGAAATATTCTGTCTGGGGATCTAAATCTCTTCTACTACATCAACAGAATGGTTTGGAAGGACAGGCATATCTCACAGAGGTTAGTGCTGCTCTGCAACAGACTCCCCAACTACATAAAAGAATGTTTATTCCTGTCCCTATTCAAGTGCAACTTGGATCTATGAATGGAAAACAGAAAATTTACCCCTGAACTGCCCCCTGTACTACTAATGGACAGAGACAGCTCCTAAATGCTTAATCCTGTGCATGAGTCCCCCCAGTTTATCTATAATATGATCCCAGTTATTCTTATTAGGGGTAATCTATAATTATCAAAAAAGGATGGGTATAGACAATATTTAACCAAATAGGATAGGTTAATTCAACCACAAAAAAGGGAAACTGGCTAGGCTTAAATTGGCCACAAGAGCAGCTAGCCTAGCACTTACCTCTATGAACCTATAAAAATAATCCCTGGAAGTGCAGCTTTTCAGGCAATTTTCTTCTCTAGCTAACATCAGGGAATACTAATAATTACTCTCATTGCTTCCTTCCAGCTTATCTAAATGGTTGGTGTTTAATAATTCATGAGCTTCTAGACCAGCATTAGTAGCCTTTTATCAGCACTGCTAAAAATTATGTGTCAAAATACTCTGTACAAATTTTCACTGGTGACCTTCAAAATAAGACCTTGGTATCACAGTCCCAAATCTGATGTGACAGTGGATTCTACAGGACATGCAATGGGTGGGCAAAAAATGTGAAAACTTTATAAGCATGTTCTGTGAATCAAGACAATCCTCTTTCCAGATGACCAGAGTGGATGGAAAAGATAGCAGGTCTTTGACAGATGCTTTAAGTGGGGCAGGAGGTGTACTGTTCAAGGCATGAAACATCAAGATATGAATTTTAAATGTTGATTTCACAGCACCTGGCAAACAGTGCAGTCTGCAGAATACAGGTATTCAGAACATGGCATAATAGTCAACACTCTCTTGACAAAGTTTTGAGCCTACTGAGGTCACATGATTTCAACATCGTATAACCCAAGACAATGAACATTACAGTAAACCATCTGAGAGGAGAGCACATGAAACATGCTTGCCATGTCACTGGGATGAAGTGGATATCAATTCTGAAGATGTTTCTAAAGTGGAAGTACAGCAATTTGACTAAAGATGATACTTTCAAAATATTACTGATCCTGCACCTTAAATATTATGCTAATATAATCAGATAGCACAGTCATGTGACCTAGACAGTTATGCCTTCATTAAAGCTGCATGACGGATATGTTGGCCAGAAGACTTTGCAACTTAACAGTGTGATCTATTCTAATCTTTTAAACCCACTGTAAAATAAGATCCAAAAACAAGCAAACAGAGGACAACCACGTCGATAAATGTACCATAAAACTTTATTTCCACAGATGAGCGCTTTCAGGCCATATGCCCTTCATCAGATAACACACAGTATAAAACCTCACATATTTAAAATAAATATCAGCCTATCACATTTCAATAAAAAGCCCTCCTTTTCTGTAGGATGGGTTTTAAAGGTATATACCCATTAATACCAGGAGACCTATCTGCTCCTAATCGCACTATCCACCTGGTTTCAGCACATTCAGTTTCATTTACCAAATTGCCCCCCCTGATGTTTGGAATCACAACCTGTATCACCATAAATAGAAATGAATGCGTAGGGTTATCCTTCACATGTAATGCCAAAGCATTATGCTCATTACCAAGTCTAATATCTGATAAATGTTTGTAAATTCTGGTCTTAAACATATTATTGGTTTTTCCCACATAGTAAGTTTCACATCCTTGACATACAGCTATATATACCAAATTCTTAGTTTTACAATCAGCATATCCTTCAAAAACATATTGTTTATTTGTCCTGGGATGTACAAATATTTGAGATTGCAATATGAAGTGACAAGCCTTACATTGATAACATGGGAAGGTACCATTACTGTTAATCTTAATATTTCTCTTATTACTAGGTTCCTTACATAATATATCCTTTAGATTCTTATTCCTTCTAAAAATAAATTTCGGAGCATTCCCTATTTGTGTCTTAAGCTCTGGGTCAGTGTACAATATTTGCCAGTGTCGTTTAATAATATCACTAATGTTACCCACGTCACTGCTATAAGTGAGGACCATTTTAATGCCCTCACTATCATTTCCCTTGGTAAATGTTTTATTTTTATTTTTCTTTACCCCTTCATGCATCCTTCTATTCATCCATGGTTTAGCTCTATTCTTCCTCTTCATTTTACTGTGATCTATTAGGGAGCTAGTCCTGTCAGATTTATACCCTCTACCTATTAGATTCCGTTGGAAGCATTCCACTTCCTCATTAAATTTGTTATCATCACTGCATATCCTGGAAATCCTACACACTTGACCTTTAACTATGTTGTCAAAAGTGTGTCTTGGATGCATACTACTATAATGAAGTAAATTGTTACGCCAACATTCTTTCTTAAACAGTGACATGGTAACTTTCCCCATCACATCCCTTTCTATTCTAACATCTAAAAAATCTATATTACTGGTGGAATAATGAATGGTAAATCTAAAGAATGCAGAACTATCTTCTAAATATTGAACAAACATTTCTAACTGTTGTACATCTCCATCCCATATGAAAAAAACGTCATCTACGAAGCATAAAAACGCAAATATTGTGTCCATGCATGTGTAGAATTAAATATAACCTGATCTTCCCAATGCGCCAATACCAAGTTGGCATACGAATTGGCACAGGGTGTACCCATGGCAACACCCTGTTTCTGTCTATAATACATGCCCTGACACGCAAATACATTGTTTTCCAAAACTACTTGCAATAGTTTACACACACATTGAACCTCATCATTATTAAACTGTGTTTTACAGCATAATAATTGTTCTATTGCTTGAACTCCATAGACATTGTCAATAACAGTAAATAAATTATTATCATCCAATGTCACAAACATTTTCTTAGCACTGTAAAATAAGATATCACAGATACTTTTTCTTTCATTGCCAGTACATGGTCAGAGTACACTCCCATATTCTTCACTCATATCACAAACTCTTGCTTGCTACTTCTGTAGTAAGTTACAAGGGTAAAGTTAGGAGCATGTGAAGGCCTACTAATTGCATGCATGGCTTTACCTCCATTTTAGCAAGACTGTCGTCTGAGACATTTACATGTCATCCAGCGAAGGAGGTCTTTCAAATAATCCATTGCTATAATAAGATAAGACACATACTTGTGAGTGAAAACATAACTGAATATCATCTGCACAGCATTGATATTTTGAATGTTCATCGTGCTGATTATTGCTAAACTCTATGGGTTATACTCTGCATAGGATATAACAGTCATCCAGCTCCAAAGCTTCAGGGCAACTTCCATGCCCCCAAACTGTTAGCTTGAGCTAAGCTGACTGAAAAATAGGTTTGGATGTCAAGCCCTTCTGAGATTTCCTTCCACCAAGAAGAGCTTTCCTCTGCAGACTTTTCAGCAGCAAATGTCAGCTAATACTGTTCCATTGCTGGGCAGATAAGTTATTTTTTGTTTGTTTGTTTTAACTACTTTGCAGACTAAAGCAGCTATTTTTAATAGACTGCTACATTCCTTTTATTTGGTTTCAAACAGGAGCACACAGTGTTACCTTTGTAACAAAAAAAGTTCTTAAAAGTCATTTAAAACTATTTGTCTGTGGAGAAATTGTATTTATTTTACTATTTTGGGATTGGGTAAAGTTTAAGTGCTTTTTATTCTGTATTTTTGAGTGAAAAACTGACTTTTGTGCAACTTTTATGTCTTACCGACTAATGCTAGTAAGCTTCCACAAGAAAGAAGCACCATTTTCATCTAGGGCATGGAACGAACTATCTGGCTGTCGGTTAGACCTTTTCTCTAGCCAAAAAAAGCAAAACATTAATTAAGCAGCCTTTGCCACCACAGCAGGTTAATAATTTGCCTCAGCAACAAGTGGGTGGGTCTGCTGTGGCCAAAAACTGACTCTTCCAACCACTAATCCTTTTCACTAGATCCCTCTGGTGTTAACCATATAGCGACTATGGACTGGGGATTAGCCATGTCCATTGTGGCTGTTGGGGTTCCCCTCACTGGGAGGGGAGAGACACTCTTGTCTGTCTTTAGGGAGAGTGGGAAGGGAATATGCCTCTGATTATCCTAGATGTTATGCCCATCCCAGGGGAAGCTGTTGCTGACCATATTAGTTCATTTTGCCGCAACTTTCCTTGTCTCAGGGTCTTGTAACGCTATTCACCACTCTTATAAGATAGTTTATGGAAAAATGGATTCCTCTTTTACTGAAGAAGTTCAAGATTTGGAATCTAACGGGGCAGATGCAGGGTTTTCTCCTCAGATATTTGATTCAGATTCTGAGAAGCGTATGATATCTGAATCTCCCTGTGAGGGATTCTCCTTCTCTAAAACTGTTTCTAGAATGTGCCACTGTTTTCAGTGGGAGAACAATGAGGTTTCTCAGTCCCTCAAAAAGTACTAGTTGTTGTTATAATTGGAATTCCAGAACCTTCATCCATTACCCCAGTGCTATCAGCATTGGAAGATACGTCTGTCACAACCTGTGGTATTCCTGACAGCCAACCTGCTGTTTCTAAGAAAGCATATAGAATAAACAATGTTTGTCAGTCTTTCAAGTTTTTTTATTCACTAATTCCACACCTGACCCAGCAGCTCTAGTGATGAAGGGAATGGGAAGACAGGAAAACAGTGAATGGAGGAGGGGGAAGTGAATTTTCTAGGACGAAAACATACATAAAACAGTAGAGATGATCAGGGGTAATGCTGCACATGCCTGTTTGGGATGACAAGGGAGGGGCATAACCATTCCAATGGTAGATAACTTGTGATAGGGAGGATGGGACCATGCATAATATATGGGGCAGCACACAGTAAGAATGGGATCACAGCAGGCTGGAGATATACTGGGGTGGTAACAGCTTATCAGCTGCCATATAGCCTAGAGGGAAAACTACACAGAAGCAGTGCAAAGGGATATATTCTTTTTTTGTTTAATTTTTTATTACTTTCCCTGCTGACTGTTGACCATCTGACTCCTTCTGGTCAATGGATCAATTAATTTCCCATCACTGGAGAAACAGCCAGCTGGAAAGGGCTATCATCTAGTAGGCCATCAGGGGTGGTTCACATTTTTTTTATTTTCTCTCTGGCTCTAACTGGCATTCTCCCATGCTCTAAATGACATACACCTGACAAAGTGCCAGGGAAAAGCATGCAATCTGCTATCCATTGAGGATTTCCCCTCAGTTCTGCAAAGATCATTCCTTCAAACTGTCTTTACCTTTCCTCTAACAGCATGAACAGGAGTCTGTAAGGTCTCCATAAGGGAAGTCACACTGCTTAGGATGGCCTAGAATGTATACAAACCCCTTCCACCCCCACCTTCCCTCCCAAAAGAGGTGACAATCTGCTATGCAGTCCAGGACAGCTCGTTTATGGCCAAAGAATGTCCCCAACTCTCTCCCCACAGCAACTTTCAACATTTGCTGCATCAGAAACTAGAATACTAGTGGTAATAAAGCAGATCTGTATGCTTGAGAGGAGATGTTTCCCTCTCCCATCTTGCACAGTCATCCCCATCATCTTCCTCCTCAGATTTAGCTTCAAAAGAGTCAGGCTGTAATGAATTTGACTCACCCACACCTTCATCCTATTTTAGATCTGCAGAAGGAGCCATAACGGGAAAGTAAATCTTGTACCCCTCCAGATCATATGTCACTCATATTCACTTTGCCTTTTTACTCATCATCACTAACTCCTGCAGCAGCTGACACAATTCATCTCACATTTCTCATATGTTTTGAGGGAAAGATGCACTTTAAAATGTTATAGGTGAAGGAGCATGCCATCAGAACAGAATGTACAACCCATGGATCTACAGCTATGTCCTTTTCTCTGTTTCCCACTGAATAATCCTGTGTGTATATTTCATGCATGGCTTTACTGATTAACACAGCCCAAATCTTCTTGAACTCTGATATCTTGTCAAAATGCTTGGCATAATGACCAGTGACATACAACAATAGCATTTTCATACATAAAATCCCACCAGCAGACATTATAGCTATATGGGTGACTGGTATGCATTCAGCAATAGACATCTAATGAAAATAAAACATTAGCATATATGTTGTTCCACTTTTACCTCTCTTCTGCTTCCCATTCCCAGAGCAGGTCAAGACGTTGACATCGC
This sequence comes from Protopterus annectens, assembly GCF_019279795.1. Taxonomy (NCBI): domain Eukaryota; kingdom Metazoa; phylum Chordata; order Ceratodontiformes; family Protopteridae; genus Protopterus; species Protopterus annectens. The sequence continues at coordinate 1,185,038,245 of NC_056731.1, read as the reverse complement.
AGGTCATCATATCAACATTTGTACTGCTCTTCCATCTTGGTGATACTGTAGTAGCTCTTGTTGCCAATGCATCCAGCTCATGACAGACATCAGTCTCCCTAAATGAACCATCATAAGTGCCAAGTAGTCACTAATTAAAATGCTTGTAAAGGAGACAAAGCATTATTTTGCTCCCCTTCATGCACCATGAAGGAGCTTTTCTTTGAGCACTATCAGAAATACCTGAAATCGTATGACTATCCTCACAATATGGCAGCAGTTTCATAAGATATAAAATGGCAGACATATTGATCTGCCAATATATGGCTTTGGAATATTAAGTAGTATAGCCATGTGCTGCTGAGATGTATAAGTGGCCAGTCACAAGTTTCCTCTATGAGATTAATGTTGTCATGGTCTTCAAGTAAGTTTCACACACAGCTTTCATAGAAAGACTGTGTTATTAGGTTATTATGAAACATTCATGCTGTAGGGCCTGATCTGACTATGTGACTTGTAAATAAGTATAAATATGCAGATTTTTGAGGATACGGTGCCATTGTTAATTTTATTTACATTTATATGTTTGCATTTGTTTATTTTGTTTGTGATCAAATGCACTACTTTGCAGTTGTTTGAAAGTTAAGGGATTCTACTTATAGTATTTATTTATCTGGAATTTCCTAAGGTGTACTTATCCCACTGTTAACAATGTGACCATAAAGCAGATGCCTGAGAGAAAACTACTGTTAGATTTAGTAGTACAACCATATTTTTGTAACACTGGCCTGTTATGCTTTGTTGAGATAGTCTTTGAGATATGCCTCTAGTATAATTTTTAAAATATGTAGCATAACTCTAGTGACTTTGTGGGTATATTTTTGGTTATGGTTGCCCTTTGTTGGAACACCTCTGGATTATACACTGTGATAAAGCATGTAACTTTTTGGCATGTCATTTTAAAGGCTAGCCTCTGTCGGACATAGTACAGAATAACCTATAAAAGATGCTAGGGCCTGCATACTATGCATGTGTGACAGCACGAGGGAAAACTCCCTGTATCTATACCCTTTCCAACCAATATACAAATGTATAGCTATATTCCCAATGTCTCTGCAGGTTTCAGCATAGACTTTCGAATTACTATGTGAATATATTGGTGCAGTTCATGTTAAGACAGGGATACACTTTTCCAGAAAACAGGATTGACAGAGGTTAGAAAATTTCTTTATTATTGAAAATGAAGTCCTGCAGCAGGACCCCATGGTACATGAGCTGTGCTTGTTGAGGAGATGGGTGCTGACCATCAGTTAGTGAAGCCAATGCCCATTCTGTTTACTGTGACATTAATCTGCTGGGTGAGCATTAATGGACACTGTGTCAGTGTTGTATGTGTCCAACAGATATGATTACATAAGTCAAGAATAAGGCACAAGAGATTCACCAGAGAGGGTGTTCCAGCACGATCCACAAGACTGCCTGATGTTTTTTTTTATCCCTGTATGGGTGGGATGCACCAGTAACTTCATCAACGGTGATCTAGACATAGGTGCCACAATGGTCCGGTCCACCTATGTCTCAGTGAATGATAGGCCAGATAAGTAGAGGTGACTGTATAGGATTTATATCCATACAAATTGTCTGGTAACCCAGTTGTCACAATGCACATTTGTCATCATAGGAACCTCAGGCCTTCAACAGTACCATGCTATCAGGAGAAGTACAACTAATTACCAAGACTCAAACCATTTTTTTGAGAACCATTCTGTGGTATAATTACTAAGAATGTTGGTGCATCAACATCATTGTCCTGTATGCCAGAAGGGTACACTTGCAACATATTTCCTTGTGTTCACTGTGGTATTTTTGTATGTTATGCATTTACAGGTAACGCAAATGATGGGCATGAAGTACAGCAGGCAGAGGAAAAACACAGAGCTGATATGTACACCACTGGTGCCACTGACAATGTGAAACACATGGACACGAGACAGGAGTAGAGGACAGAGTGGCACAGTCTGTTTCACTCCTGGGTGGTGAGCCATCCTCCATTCCTCCATATATGGGCAGTGCACATCCAGACTTCCCAATGAACCCATGGCTGTGCACATAACATCTCTGGAAGACAGGGACCTTCTGTGGCACAGGGTCTCATTAGTTTCTCCTCTGTGTCAGCTAAAGCAGGCATGCACTGCTTCAGGTGTGGGCATACCAAAAACAGGCCAGTATCACAGGGATTCTGGATGTGTTCACAACACACATACCATGCCTGACATGCAGGCAGCACTGAGGATAGATCAGCAATTGTGCATGAATGTCATCTAGGAATAATCTGCTAAAACATAGTCTGCCAAGGAGCTGAGAAGTGGGACACATGGCATTTGAGATGATTCTTCCCAATGCTATCATGCTTCATACAGTTACAGAGTTTAGAAAATGCAAACTGATTGGCCTAGAGAGGGCTCTGGTGGTACACACTGCAGGTCAGCACCTCTGATGCCTTCAATGCTACACAAACTGTAGGTGTTGTGCATGGTCAGGGTAAGCTATATACCCAGGTGGATGTGTACATGGGACAAACTGTCAGCCACTGTGTAAACCCTCATTTTAGGAGATGACAGCATTCTACTACAAGTAGCAGGATCCTTCATCTGCAAAATCCATTCAGGTCACAGTTGTGCAGTAGCAACCCATCCCTGCCATGGGAGGTCTTGAGCCCTATTATCCTTAGCAAGCAAAGTTATACAAAGTCAAGGTTACAATCACAAACTGACACCTCATCCCAGCTACAGGGGTATATGACTCATAACTTCATTTATAGTTTTCCACCAAGAGAGTCATGTCTTCAGTTGCTGTGATAACCCCCATCCAGTTTGTGTTCACAGCTATACATCATTGTTTCCCTTGTCACCTGTACACATGTTGACAACTATAATCCACTGCACCCTCCTTCTTGTGCTGTAGATGTGGTGATGCTTACTACACAGTGTGACCTGACTAATCATAAATCATGTTCATTCTTCAGGACACTGCACTATCAGTGTGAGCTTATTATGGCATATAGTTGTGGACTAGCTGTCACCATTACCAGCGCCACCATATATTTAACTCACCGCTGTCTTGAGACGCTTTGTTTGCACATAAAGTATCTTGTTCCACATCATTGTCCTCTCCAGATGTCTCTTCTCCACTTTCTGTTGCTTTGTTGTCTAGGACAGGTTCTACTGCAGCTATCCCCTGGGCTGCCCACCTTGTTTCTGCAGTATCATATTGTTTAGCATAGCACATGCAAAGACCATCTTATTCGCTGTGTCTGGGGAGTGTTGCAGATGTATTTAGACAGCAGAAGAATACCTTCAGCACACGAAAGATGCATTTATTTGTACTCTTTTTTTTTTCTATATGTGTGTGTGTGTGTGTGTGTGTGTGTGTGTGTGTGTGTGTGTGTGTGTGTGTGTGTGTGTGTGTGTGTGTCTGTGTGTAGTGTTAAAATGTATTTCAGCCACAGTTTCAGGACTGTGGACAGGAGTCATAAGCCAGCTCCATGGAATACCCAGCAACACACAACAAAGATGTATTTTAGAGGGGAGGCAGTAGCTTTGTGCACTCTAACTGTATTGCTAGACATTTATTATTGTACAGTGAGACTGCACTTACTAACTAGATGGCCAGGTATGGATTCATTTTACTGGAAGCAGTGATACTTTTGAGATGTGCTAAATATAGGAATCATGGGAAACACCAAAATGCCACTGCACATGCACACAGGTGCAGACACACACTCCAATACACACATACACACTCTGGTAATAATTTCCTCTGCATTTGCACACTGCCTGGCAGTCCAGGGAATGGTAGCCATTCCTCTTCTCCATGAGAATGTGTCAAGTAGGTAGTTTACTGAAACATGCATGTAGTTTGTGGCACCCACTGCCATGGGGAAATGTGCCTCATCATAGAAGCTAAACATAATTGCTGCTGTCTCAACTGCTGTCTTGGGCAACCAGATATGCTCTTCCATATGCAGAAGCATAACGTTGAAAAAACTCTTACGTATTCACAATGTAGATATTGCTAAGTTCCTGTAGCCAAAATACTGAGTGCTGCACATAACTTTGATTTCCGCATGGATAGGAACATCACACATTCCCACAGATTCAACATGAGAGAGATACATGTCCACCAGAATCCTTACAATGCCCCAATCTGCAGGGAAATGGTAATGGTCAGCCATCTTCTTTTCAGTCAGATTATTGAATGTTATTCATTGTTTGTACCTCAATCATTGATGCAGTCTGCAATGGCACATAACCGAGTGGGGTGTCCGAGGTGCTAGGTGTTGCTAAAGAAGGACTACTGTAGTTCCAAGCAGTTTGCCATCTTCAGTGCATAAATTTGCTGCATGTTGTTTACCTTTATAAAGTTATACAATTAAATGCACTAGCCCCTTTACAAATGACTATGAATCTTACCTGCTTAACTGCATGCATTTTAATCTCATTGCTGCCTCATTTGATTATGTGCCTTCATTGATGCAATCATATGCTTAGGTAGAATAATGTATAGTATAGGGTGCTGTGCTCTTACGCAACATGTTTCTGTGAAGTGCCCACACCTTTTACATTGCTACTACCTGCACAAAATGTAGCTGTGTACTACTCAACCCGATTATGAATTCCACCCAGTATTTGCCTTTAGCGGTGTAGCTGAGATACAGGTCCTTGCTTTAGTGCTATAAAAAAGATGAATATAAATATATTTTCATAAAAGACTCAGTGATGTGCCTGTTTTGCTGGACAGGGTGCGCACTTGCAGTGTACATGATGCCAAGCAGCTAACATTTTATACTTAATTGAACCATTTGTAAAGCACTGAAAACACATCTCAAGACAGAGTTTTTCATATATTCTTTTATGAGATGGTTAAAATTGGTCAGTTGCAAAGCCAGCAGTTCTTTAGAAAGAACTGGTTATGAATTGTTACTGTTGTTTCTTTCATAAAAAAAAAAAAAAATAGAAAAATATTTCCAGTTGCAGTTCAGAAGAATAACTCATTGTATTTAGTCTAATATGGTGCCTTCTCAGGCCTTTCAGGAATAATGCTGTTGCTGTATTTTCTGTGACTTCCTGGAGGTGTGGAGTTTATGCTCTACATTCCTGCTGTGTCCCCACTAACCTCATTTTGTGTCCTTCTCATAAAGTCATATGTGAACTGTATTAAAGTCAAGTGAAACACAATATGTACTGACTGTTTTGCTTTTCGGCATGGAATTGTACAGCAAATGATTTGAAGCAGATCTGGTACTTATCCATCAAACACACATCATATTGGATTTCTGAAACAGTTCTAAAGCATAAATTCAGCTTTATTGATTTAACAGTAACCTTACCTAAAAAAGCATATGTATATTTCCATATTTAAATTTATAAGAATGTATAACTGATGACATTTAGTAATTTAAAAATAAAATTGGCAATCTAGGCAGATTGTTGTATGTCTTTTCTTTGTGTGCACCAGTCATTCTGTTGAGCATTTGCCTTTTGGTAACTGTCTGCTCTTAACAGACAAAATATGTAAATAAATGTTTTTATTAAAATGCTGCAGTGGTGGTGTTGCGGTAGCATTGTCGCCTCACAGTAAGACGTCCTGTTCGATTCTCAGCTAAAGCGTCTTCTGCGTGGAGACATGCGTGAATGAGTGTACCTTCGTTGAAGGTTGTGCGTCAGGCCTGGCAAGTCGGTACATAAAAATCTACTGCCAATCATTAGCGGACCGGAGTTCTGCTGTGGCGACCCCTAACCGGGAAAAGCCGAAAGATACAACAACATAATAATATTATAAATATTAAAAATCTTAATTGCAGATGCTTCAGAATTGTTCTGCCCCTTGGCTAACCCCACCCTACTTGACACGGTGTTATCTGTCTTACCCCAGGTTTGCCTGCTTTGGTCACTGTTATTTGTTAAATACTTCAAGTCTTTAATTCTTATGCAGAAAATCTGCAATAGCCTGCTGTATGCAGATGACATTATCCGGGAACCTAGTATCTCTCCTTCTACTGTAGGCATCTCCACCATCTCTGCCTTAGAACAGTGATCTCAAGAATGTGAATGTAAAGGTTTTGTTGTAAATCTAAGCAGAACCAATGCTGTGGCCATTGGCACTGACAAACACTTTAGCTCCCATGAATAAAATGTAGTTTTTACTAATTGATTTGTCTGTGTGACCTTTGTATTCTGTGGTTTGGATGTCAGCCGGAATATTTTGCAGGCACTTTAAAGGTGGTGGACATCAGCTGGGTTAAAAACACTTGTGTTTCTAAAATATAGTCAAATAGGCCACTTATGTTATGCTGATGAGGTCATAAGAAGCCCGAGACATGCTTGTTCACAGCTACTGGAGTATGGCTTTATTGGCCTGAATGTATCCAAAAAGACTTAAAAAGGAAAAGTAAAAAGTCATGGATATTCAGAAGCCATATAGCTAAAACACTTTATGTCCTTAAGGGGTTGTTTGCATATACCCCATGGACCTCTAAATACAATTCTAAGTATAATTATTGAACTAGCCATAGCACTATCAATATGGATTTCAGATATAGCAATGTCCACCGCGTATTTTAATTCAGTGCTTGACTTTACTTAGCTTATTTAATTATTCTGTGCTTTTTTTCAGTTTGACTGTCTTATTACATTATAAATAGGTCTTGACTGTAAAGATACTTTAGTCTGGTTCACCTTCTTGCTAAACAAAGAAAAAAATAGAAATAAAATAACTTTGTTGACCATATTATTTCTGTTGATTCTTTTACAAATATGTAAAAATACATATATGTAAGTGAATGTTTGTATGTTCATGCGTGTGTGTTTTTATGTGTGCAGAGGGGAGGTTTGCATGTATTAAGGCATGTCAGGGAAACTTGCTGAATCTTTACTAGTGTAAAAGAGTTTTTTTAGAAGATAACATTAATATATCAAATTTCTTCTGCTAAGCATAAACAATAGTCTGTTCCTATATTTTAACAGAATGTTAATCACTTTTAACATCCATGTGGTCTCTGTGTTTGCAGTCACTTGTAATATATCGAATCAGTATAATTTAGTCTAGAACAAAACTACACCAAGAGTAGTATATGGCAGGTACTTACTGTGCAGATATAGTTGCAGCAGATGCAAAAGATAGTATCATTCTGCAGTAAAACATCACAAATTGTTTTACTGCCTCTAGTCTCATGAGTCATCTCATCATCTTAAGTACGGGTAGCCATATATAGGCCAGGCATACCATGTGGTCCTGGCATCATTCTGGTCCCTGATATATCTGATTTGATTAACATTGCAAGCGTTCACATTATGTTCAGCCTGTACTTAATATTGCCTTGAACCTTTCTGAGAATATATCGCTCTCATTCGGATGTCTGCCATTTCCAAAAAGTTTGTGATTATCTCGAGTTCATCCTGACTCTTAGAATGTACCATCACTTCTATTAGTGTTTTGTTCTCTGTATCATCTTGGAGACTGGGTTTAATACAGCTGTCTACGTTTGACGGATATAAATTAAATGCTGGTTTGACTAACATTCATTTTTTGGCAAGACATATTATATTTGTGCACATTTGTAAAACAGATCATAGTTTGTTTTTCAGTATCTCAGTGTCTCTTTTCATTCTACCTAAACTCTTAAGTGTTCTTTAAGTCTTTTTGTCAACTTTTTACCAAACCAAATCTTGCAAAGGTAGTTCTAAAAAATCTGTATTTTGCTGTTGAGCGTGAAATGCTTGTGGACATTTTGAGTGCCTAGTAATGAGCACAAGGGACATGCTTTCAGAAATCAGTCCATGCAGCTTCCCCGAAAAGGTATCTCTCTCAATACTAATTTGCAGTATACTTGAGTAAATTACAAGTGTGACAGCAGTTAAATGACTTGCAGCTTCTTAAATCTATTTATAAGCATGATCAGAAATAGGGAAATGTGCAATCACTTTTATATTGAACATTTCAGCATGGAATTCTCTTAGTACTGAAAAATGAGGTGACTTACCCAAGTACATTTAAAGCTAAGTTAATGGACTGTCTAATGGAAGCACTGCTTACATTTTGTTTAGGAATAAAGCATAGATAGTACTTTTCTCCTTTCTTACCCACTATAGCTCTCTGGTACAGTATCTGCTGTAACTGTTTGCCTCACATTCATATTAAACAAGTCTCTTTAGGAACTATATATATATATATATATATATATATATATATATATATATATATATATATGTGTGTGTGTGTGTGTATATATGTGGTAAGGTATAAATGTAAATGGCAATGCCACGTCTTCAGTATATATTCATTTCCCTGTATTTCCAACTGTTTGTATTTCCTGTTGCTGCATTTTCAATTTGAGTTGCTTACATAAATATCTTCTAGACTTGTGCATCATTTTTGCATTGCATATATTTTTCTTTCTATCTTAGGCTAAATACTTGTGTGTACCATGCTGTAGTTATTTTTCTAACTGAAATGTTTTAAGTATAGTTTGTAGATATTATTTGACCTTGGCCACAGCCATAGCTAAATAGGATTATTGGATATGTTCACATGCAAACCAACAGGTATCCATACAAGTAAAAGGCCGGGTGCTCGATAAACAAAGCATGGGGAGGAGCAAAGGAAAATGGTGGTTCCTACTTGCATATTCTTATGGAAATATAAGGAAAACAAGTACCTTTAGTGTTCCCAGTGTTTAAGTCTCTGATGGAATATTTGTCTGGGGATGGATGAGGCTCCTGTTGATGTCACTGTGATGATGTGTGGAATTGCCAGCTATGCCAGAAGTAGCGCAGGAGATGTATAACATATGCCAGCATAACTAGCTAGACTTTTGTAGATAATTATATGTCATTTGAGTATCAAACTGATTTGTAACATATGCTTGTGCTGAAAATGTATTTGTGAGGTATGCTTGTGCTTAAAATACATCAACAGTGGATCATGCGGGACAGAAAAGAAATATACATGCATGTAGTAACTAAATAAATAAATGCATTGTAACTGTTTAAATGAGGATACTGAAAGAGAAGAAGTTAATCTCAATCCACCTAACTTGGAAAATAGTTTGAAATTAAATTACCTGGCTTAGGCCATAAAGATTATCTCTTACAGTTCTCAATGCAGACAGAGACAAAAAGGCTGTACTAGGAAGCTTTCTGCATTGTCTTTGGAGTGAACTAATTGCTATTCTGGAAGGGTGGAGGTTTGAAATTGTTTTATGGTTTCCAGGAGCTGCACAGATCTTAGCAAGGTTCTGTATGTATGTGTGTGTGTTTTATTTATACATATGTGCAAAATCCTGACAGCTTCTAGACAAGGGGGGTAGCATGGGAACCAGAAGTCAGATGATCACATGTATGTGATGTCATTCTGTAATCCATCACCAAAAATGATATTTTAACACTAGGTGAAACTGCAGTCTCATGGCACTCTGTTTTAGGAACCTGACAAAGAAGGACCCCTCACCTACTTCATCTTGCCTTGCTCTAGTAAATGAACCAGGGAACAGCAAGTCTTTAAATCAGTCAGGACAATATAGTGAAGTTAGTTAAGTACTGTTTTTCTGTGTCTGTATAAATTTATTCATCTGTGTTATTTTAACATTTCCTGTGGTTGAAACTCTGGTGTTTACTATAAATAGATATTTAGTATTTTCATGTTTTTTTCTTACTTAGTATTAAATATATTTAAACTTTTCATTGTGGCTAGTCTTTTAGATAATATTTTAATCTCTGAGAGTTCATATATATATTTGGTGACAACTCTGGTTGCTCCTGAAAGCCTTGCTGTTGGTCAAACTACCATTTGTATTAATATTAATTTCACTCAGTATAATTGGATACCCTTGCAAGAGCCTTAGCATAACTGGCTTTGGAGTGTCTGGTGGCAGTGGTGTAACAACCATATAGTCTGGGAAGAAGGGGGCATAGCGCGTGTGTGTGTGTGTGTGTGTGTGTGTGTGTGTGTGTGTGTGTGTGTGTGTGTGTGTGTGTGTGTGTGTGTGTGTGTGTGTGTGTCAGCTGTTTGGAGCAGGGACAAGAAGCACTGGTTTCACAGAGAGAGTGGTGCAGGACTTGGCTTGGACACTTGGCTGAGGATTCACCTCTATAGCTGTGCCAGTGGGGATTCTTATTGGGGATCTGGAGAGAGCGGAAAAAACAGCACCCAGACTGAATGCATTTCCTGTTTGCTCTTAAGGGAAATTGTGCTTGATGCAGAGAGCTGCATCCGGAAAGACTGGGTGTATCCATTTTTGTTCCATATGAACATTTCTCTCAAGTGCCAGTGGTGAAGATTTAGGCTCCTTGAATTCTGGCCCAGAGAGGGTATGTCACAGTCACACATGGATGTGGCGAATAATCCCTCACCTGAGAACATTACAAGTCCCAACCCCACTAAGCAGAATGACTGCATGTTGAATTATGGATAACACATGTGTATATCCTTCAGTTAGTAAAGAGCTGGTAATAACATGATGACAAGTCTAATTGCTCCACTCTCTGGCTGCCGGTACAGTAGTTCAGACCCCACCCCCACTGATTTGCCCCTAATTGGGATATTGTGGAAACTTCAACTGTATAATTGGATTTCAACCCCTAACAAACAAGGGAAATAGCTGGGAATAGTTTCATTTGATCGCAGACACTGTAGGATGGATGGAGTTATGGGATAAAGCTGGAACTAAAGTCAAAAGTTACTGTATCTGGCAAAACCATGACATGGATAAAAAATATGACATGGCAAAAAATTATACTGAAGGAGAGAAGTGCAATTACTAGCACACACATATCACAATTTCTTGTATATTTTTCACTTCTAATCCTCATTGATGATATGGATCAGGACCTTTATCCTGTGCTGGTTGTACTGAAAAATAGTCTGCTGGTGTACCTTTACTAAGACCAAATAACTATACTTTTCCTTCTGACAATGTAAAAGAAATCAATAAAATCATTAGTGTTTCCTTCATAACAACTTGACAAATGTAAGTATAACAATATCTGCAAACAGCACTTTTTAGTACAATTGCCTTTGAAAAATAAAATTTTATCAGTAAAATGGCTTAGAAAGCCACAGTAAGAAATATGATTTTTGTAATGAAGTGGGAGCTAGGAAACGGCTGGACTAGTGGAACCACTGGTGATAAAAGACTGAATCGGCAGTTCTATAGACTTAAGAAACATAAATTATAGCAGCCAGATGGGATTCCAGCTAAGCAGGCATGCAAGGATGTTGGCGGTCCCTTTACCAAAGTTTTTTTATTAATTCCTTGAACTTAAAAATTATTTCAGAGGCACAGTGATTATATTGATGCCTTTGTATGGAGGTTCTAAATCTGATCTTGGGAAATATTATTTCTCCATACCCCTTCAGGTCTTCCCGGAAAATAACCACGTGCCTTTTGTGACTAACCCAGTGAAAACTTGCAAGAAATTTAATTAATGAAATTCATATCCCTTTTTAAAAGTAATCATTTTATAGGTATGTATTTCTCAATTTACTTGCATAGGTCTTTTATGAATCAGTTAACATTTATTTCACTAAAATGACAATACATATCTTCTTAATTTCAGCCCTGTAAGTGCTGATATTTTCATTGTATTTTTTTATTTTTGTTTTCTAGCTGGTACACTTTATGGAATCTAAGTATTTAATTTATCATTAAATCCTTTGGTGATACATGATTGTATAAAATTGTTGCTGTATTTGCAAGATAGTGGCTATTAGATTTGCGTATAGATTCAACAAATGATTTACTCTATTGTTTTGTCCAGTACCAAAATCTTTGGTGAGTGTATCTTTTTTTTTCTCATATGTATGATTTCTGAAGGACTTCTACCTATATTTTCTGTCTTTCCTTCTTTCCATCCACCCATGCATCCATCACTGGCATACAAGGTCCTTTCTTTGCATAACAATACTATTCGCTTTGTTGCATATTGTTTTTAGAACTTACCCAACAGAAATGAACTACTGGTGTTGTGGGAACGTCTTGTATTCAGGTTTTATTATAAATTAATAAAGTGTGGTAAACTCATATACAATTAGATTACCTTGGTTTACTTTACATCAGAGTAGGGGGAAACATAACATTTGTACATATATGATATATGAGCTATACATGAGAAATTATAATATGAGTGCAGGATAAAAGATTGATGTGCTTTTGTTCAATATTTGAAAGTGAGAACAAATATGTAAGTATTCTGACCCAGCAATGAAAGCTGAAACTCACTATAATATTCTTCAAAGCATTTTTGCAAGGGGACTTTACCTCAGTGCACACCCATAGTCACTAGATGTAGTAACTCCTAGAGTGCTATATTTCAGAGTATGAGAAGTACAAACTTAGAATTAGTGCATAAAAGATGAAGTCAAACTTTCTTGTTCAAACTTTTCAGTGTCAATGATACAGTGATCTTCTCCCTTGCCCCCTTAAAAATGTGTGTGTCTAAATATATATTACTGTTCATAGCACAACAAAAGGACAGTGTACAAAAATAAGACTGGAAGTGGGAGATAAAAGAAGGCTGGACTAATGGTAATACAAGACTGAATCAGCTATTCTGTAGAATTAAGAAACATAAATCATAGCAGCCAGATGGATTCTAGCTAACCAGGAATGCAAGGGTGTTGGCAGTCCTTTATTAAAGTTTGTTATTAATTCCTTGAACTTTAGACTTATTTTAGGGGACAGAAGGGTTACTATACTGGTGTCTTTGTAGGGGGATTCTAACTCTAATCGAGAACTTAGACTCAGGAGTTTGACTTTAGTGGTGGACAAGTTAATGAAGAAAATTGTGAAGAAACCTCTACTATGGAACCATCTTCCACCCCACATAAATCAAAGTGCTCTCATTCTATTCAAATGTAATTTTGATGAATAGATGTACAACTGCAAATTCACCCAATGTTTAGCACCTATGTACCTCATAGGGAAAATATGTAAATGTCCCAATATATCCTTATTCAGCCCATCTCTGGGTTATTTGTATGCCAAATATAAGGGATAAAAAATACCATGAGAATGTAAGACTAGGCTTCTTGAGATCCTCACAGATCAATGGCCTAGTAAGTGCCTATGAACCTGTAAGAAAAAGAACACATCCTTAGGGACAACAGTTTCTTAGAATTTTTGGTATGGCTTTGTGAAGAAGTAGTCTCTAACCTATTACATTTTCATGACTAGTAAGTGTTCCCTAGTTAATGAAGTGTTCAGAATTTTAGGAATCCTCTTTAATAGGTTCGCCATAAAAACCTGGTGAAGAAGTTAAAGGGATTTGGATGGGGAAGCGTGGGGTAATGATTATGTGGGAAGAAATGTATTTAGAATATAGAATGCTGTGGCTGGAGGTGTGATGCAGTCTGCTGGTAATAAGTGTAATGAAGACCTTTACTGAGTCTTTCTGCTAATAAAGGTAAGTGTGGGGCATCTCTGGAAGACTATAGAAGACCTTACTTCAAGAGATTGTTTCTAAGCAAAGAAATGGCAGTTTGATTTTAGTATAAATGAGTACAGTGTGATGCACCTGAGGTTCCATAACTCAGGAAGAATCATTCATTGGAGGTGGAACATAATTCTCTGAAGGGGGAAAGAACTTGTGAGCTATGGTATCTTAATCTTGTTATCACGATGCTCAATGGATTTTAATTTATTTGTATGTTAGCTGGGTGTATGGGCTATTCCAGTGACCCTTTTCAGCCTTTGTATGGCACATATAAAAGCTATACACAGTAAAATTACAAAGAAATCAAGAAAGTGAAATATCACTTCAACAGCAAAATCAATTACAAAACTGAATAGTAATATCACATATACTAAATAATCAGAATGCAAAGCCATGTTAATAAAATGGTCACTGTTAAGTTGCTTCAAGTATTTTTTCCCTCAGAAAAGAGTTACATCTGACATTATTACTCATTATCCCAAAAACAATGACATGACCATAAAGAATTAAAGACCCACTCAATGTGCTTCTTCAGTGACATGACCGTAAAGAATTAAAGACCCACTCAATGTGCTTCTTCAATGACATGACCATAAACAATTAAAGACCCACTCAATGTGCTTCTTCAATGACATGACCATAAAGAATTAAAGACCCACTCAATGTGCTTCTTCAATGACATGACCATAAAGAATTAAAGACCCACTCAATGTGCTTCTTCAATGACATGACCATAAAGAATTAAAGACCCACTCAATGTGCTTCTTCAATGACATGACCATAAAGAATTAAAGACCCACTCAATGTGCTTCTTCAATGACATGACCGTAAAGAATTAAAGACCCACTCAATGTGCTTCTTCAATGACATGACCATAAAGAATTAAAGACCCACTCAATGTGCTTCTTCAATGACATGACCATAAAGAATTAAAGACCCACTCAATGTGCTTCTTCAATGACATGACCATAAAGAATTAAAGACCCACTCAATGTGTTTCTTAAATTAAAATAGCGGAGACCATTTCTGACCATTTAGGGAAGTGTGTCCCAAGTGGCTGGTAACATTTTAGAAAATGCCTTAACTGTAGTGACAACACTGAATAGTGGCCACAAAATGGTAAACGTATTCTAGCTTTTAAACTTAACAGTTTAGCTGAAGGTTTTTACCTTTAATCTCTTGGACAGAGGAGGAAACAGTAATTAAAATATAAAGGTTTAAAAATTAGGTATGAAAGTAGCAGTGTTGACCATGCCTTAACAGGGAGCTATTTATCCTTCTTAGAGGAGAGTCAGTGGTGTTACCTATCTTCTGAAAGAGACAGATATCACCAGTTTATACTTACTGTATTTCAAGGTAATTTGATTTTGCGTGATGAATTAAGGGTTATTTCAAGCAGGGTATTCTTGGGGTTGGAAAATAAGAGTGAAGTACATTGCCTCACATTTACAGGGCTATGTGCGTTTCCTAATAATACTCCATGATACCATTAGGGTGCAGGCTAAGGATGAAAAATAGATAATTAAGAGGACATCAGCTGCAAATTAAAGATTCATAGTTCTGTCTGTTTTAAATGTTTTACTGACATTTTCTGAAATTTAGTAAGCCAAAGCAAGAATGGGATTGTGGTAGCTGGGACATATTCCTTCTTTTGAAACATAAATGCCTAAATCAAACAAATTTTGAGTACTATATTTTGCAAATGTCATTTTTCATCTGTGAAGATCTTAAAAAAAGATTACACAAGATTGAAAAACAAAAAAGCAAACGTGCAGCCAGCTTTGTTGGCATATGGGATAAAGCCTTGTTTACAGCACAGGTGATGCAAGTTTGATAAGTATCACAGGTACGTGCTAGTGAAGGCTGCATACCTCTCACGTGCCCAGATTTCTGCAGAATGTCCAGATTTTTGCCTCATATTTTTGGTTTCTTCTTATTAACATTTGTGATTTTCTGGCAAATTATTGATGACTGAAGCCAATAAATACTGACATACACTTGAGTTTCAGATTTTATATCCATTAGAAAATGCATACTAATGTAAAACTTGTTATTTCAGCAATTTTCTAACTTTATATGAGCAATATCTGAAAATCTGTTGCTGAATTTCAACCCTTGCCCTCCATTATTTTTCACTTTGTCTAGATTT
Organism: Protopterus annectens; assembly: GCF_019279795.1. Classification (NCBI taxonomy): domain Eukaryota; kingdom Metazoa; phylum Chordata; order Ceratodontiformes; family Protopteridae; genus Protopterus; species Protopterus annectens. The sequence goes on along the minus strand of NC_056731.1, from coordinate 1,185,022,627 downwards.
TTTGCGCACTTTTCTTCACAGAGGAGCTGAACAGATGACATGCTGATACATGTAGACTGTTTCTGCAGCTCCTGTGGACACTCAGAGTTCAAGAGGCTATTGGGCTATGCTAGTGGGTGGGTTTGGGGCAGGGTTCACCCAGGAACACACCTCATGGCCTACCTAACCTATGGAAGAATGCTGGCACATCTTAAGCAGAAAAGGCTATAGTAATATAATCATTCCAACCTCCATAAGCAGCTAAAGTGGATCTCTGGTCCCTCATCTCCCACACAGCTTTCTTCACTGAGTTGATCCAGGGTCTGGTAACCCTGACTGGGATGGATTAGCTGATGTTGGACTGAGGTGATGTAGGGGCTGAATGCAGGATACCGCAAAGCCAAGGATAAACATTCCCAATGTATCAAATACCAATAGAGCTGTGGGGGGAGGGGGTGTAAAGTAAATTTTCTCTGACTTAAGCTCAACTCTGAGGTGATTATATTGATTTTTTTACATATGCTTTTTGTGTCCTCACCTGTCAGTCATTAGACTTCTTCCAGTTAGGTTGTACCCATTCATTTCCTATCAGTTACAATGTGGTCACTGACTAAGACAACAGTGAACAACAGAGAGGTGTTAATTAGAAAATCATAAATGTTGCTTTATTCCAGAGAGCCATAGACCATCTACCTTCCTTGCAGCCTGTTGCCTACCAAATCTACTAATGAACTTCCTGACTGGCAGCCAGAGGACCTACAGGACATAGCCAATATTACCATCAACATTCCCCCACCAAATGGATCACCAATCCCCCACTGCAGCCATTCTTTGATTTTTCCTTGGGTCCACATGGAAGTCATCATTAATATAGACAGCCAGATGATCCCCAGGGATCTGAAATGAGCCCTTGTATCACTGCAAAGTCATACACCTTCCCTTTGACCATGTATGCTACCAGATAATGGTATGCCAATGAAGACTAACCTCATCAGCTTGATAATATCAAGCCTATGTCCCACAGACCAATTTTATGAGCAATGATTTGTGCATTGATGGCCAGAAGTACATGATTTATTAGGAGAATTGAATTGGTAGGAAGGGGGGGGGTATGTCCCCATGTGGGGTTGGGAGGGTGGCTTAATGGCTAAGGTGTTTGCCTTACAAACACACGGTGCAGGGTTTGAGTCTCACAAGGGATAATTGGCTAGGCTTAAAATGGCTCGCAAGGGCAGCTAGCTTAGTACTAAACTATGAACTATGAACCTTTGGACATATTTTTGTCACTCTTCCAGTAGTTCTTTAGGGGATGTACACCTTAGCACTCTCTGCTGTTTATTATAATTATATCACAAGTTACCATCACTCAAAGAAAAGTCACCTCACATACTTAAATTTTAACAAACATCTTCTATAATCTTTTGTCCTTTATTCAAGCACTTTGGAAAGGAAAAAGTAACATTTTTGAGACATAGTGCTCAAATTGGTCCGATTTGAGTACTTGCATTTCAAGTGAAGGAAAAAGACCCACTTAGCCCACTCCATCCTAAAGACATTTCAGAACTACTCAAAAATGCATTTGTCATGCCAAGAAAAACAAATGCTCTTAACCTTACCCACCTTGCTTCTACAGCTCCAACTGATATCCTCTCAAATAGTGAACTTCCATACTTAATTTTCAGACTGAGTCCTATTTCTTGTAATGCTGTCTGTGAACTCCACATCAAAATCCTGAGTATATCCTCCTCTACCTTTGCTTGCGTCTGTCCCAGATTCCTGAAAAAGTCCTCTAACTTTATCTCCCGAATACGTATGTGTAGCGAATTCCTCTCTCTGTTATCATTCTCACAGAATGGAAGAGCGCCACTGTTTTTCCAGTACCGGTATACTTTCCACATGACGATTTTTTTGACCATAACTTTTACAGACAGATCAAGCAGTTCTTCCAAGACAAACATATTCTATTCACAAGACAGCATGTTTTTTGACTTAGCTCTAGTACTCCTAGCACTTTCTGATCAGATTTTGGGAAAAAAGTCTTCTAACTGGTATTGTCTTTGCTGATCAGAAGAAGACCTTTTTGTTAGATCACAGTCTTTTTTACTATAGTTCTCGCTATTAAACTTTGTTTCTAGCTCTTAACTTGATTAACCTTTACCTTCATAATAGACCTTTTCCAATCAAACATACCAACGCACTTTCTTGTACACCCTAGTACACTTCTAAAATTGCCCCAAGACTCTCTTTCTGGACCATTCTTTTCTGTTTGTAAACCAATTCTTTCAGGACTTCCCTACTATTGATATGTTTCTCTCTGCTGATAACTTCCTCCAAATCATCTCTTCCAAAGATATCTTCATCATACAAAAATATCCACAGGAAGACTTTGAAAAAATTACTTTTTTCCCCTTCATACTGCGGTGGTGGTGCTGCGGTAGCGTTGTCGCCTCACAGTAAGACGTTGTCCTGTTCGATTCTCAGTTAAAGCGTCTTCTGTGTGGAGACATGCATGAATGGACATACCTTCGTTGAAGGTTGTGCAGCAGGGCTGGCAACTCGGTATGTAAAAATCTACTGCCAATCATTAGCGGACCGGAGTTCCTCTGTGGTGACCCCAAACCAGGAAAAGCTGAAAGACACAACAACCTTACAGTTAATGCAAGAACTAAAATGTATGTTGTCTGCAACCCTATAAACACTCATTGATCGCCCCCTTTATGTAGCACTAACCCAGTAAACAACCATATAGAATATGTTAATACCTACAAATATTTTGGGTAATCTACCTGACTGTAGCCTTATAGTCAATGTCCTAACTGAATTTATTCTCAAAGTACTCCAACAGCTTAAGATTTTTTACAAGATTACCCACCTCTTTACTCCTAGCAGTCATTTTTGTATTCTTGAAAATATTCATATCCCTAAGGTTGAATTCTGTCATTCAACTACTGCCTTAGGTATTTCTGAGAACTGTAATGTAACTTCTTACAGACTTGAACAAAATTTACCATTTCATTAGTCTATCCCATCCCAGAACATATCACCGCAGTGTACTTTTCAACATGAATTCCCTACCTATTAATATAATGTTTGCCACAGACATCTATAAACTTTTATTTCTATGCTTTTGCCCTCCCCTTACCCAACTCTTCACCACTATTAACCAATACCCAGTTCACAACTCTGATAATAACTCTGTCTCCGTCCGGTGACTAACCTGTACCTTAAACTGCACAAGCTGCCAAAGACGTATTCATGTGGTACTGAGCACACTTTCTCCTAAGGTACAAAGTTGTCCTATTGTTCATCTTTCAGGCTATTCTTTGAAGCACACTACACTGACACAACACAGTGCCACACAACTTTAGTAACCCCCTTTAGAACCTTTTTCTAAACCGAAACAATTCCAGTAAATACTCCTTCAGTAACCATAACTGCTACTTGACTCCATGGATGTATTTGTATATATTTCAGTTACGAATATATTTGGTTTGTAACATCCATAATGTCCTAAACTCTGTAAATAGTTACTTCCACTCAAATTGCCATCTTGTCTATATTTTACTGTCTTTTGCACTCTTAGTCTGTTTATGTTTGTATAACTGACTAGTGATCATGGCTACAAGGAATCTTTTGATAAATTATCAATCAAACAAAGAAATTATCTTTTAAATGGTATTATCAAATATTTACATAGCTAACTATTAATATATCTACCAGAATTCTACATTACAGCTTATAAGTTAATAAATAAATCAAGGAAGCATCAAATATTTTAAAATAATGTGATAAAACGTATAAGTCAGTAACTGTCAATAAGTCTACCAAAATTCTGTATTACAAATTATTCTAAGATCATCATACTTAAGCAAGGTTAAATATCATTGTTAATGAAACCTGTAAATAATTGACAGAGCAATACGTTCTGCAGCAGAGATATGGGAAGCAAGCATGTAATTATTTTTGAAGGCCATCTACATGTTAACATTTGCATTCATTCTGTAAGCTACTTAAAGAAAAGAGAAAAGGCAAACACAAAATAAATAATGCAGCTGACTTTACTTGTTGCATCTTTCGGCTTTTCGCTGTTAGTGGTCGCCACAGCGGAACTCCGGTCCGCTAATGATTGGCAGTAGATTTTTACGTGCCGAGTTGCCAGCTCTGATGCACAACCTTCAACGAAGGTACGCCCATTCACGCATGTCTCCTCACAGAAGACGCTTTAGCTGAGAATCGAACAGGACAGCGTCTTACTGTGAGGCGACAATGCTACCGCAGCACCACCACCGCAGTCTAAATCTGTATATTCATAAATGGACACGCGTGCTTTTAATGCATATGAATAGCCAATACATCAGAAACACAAACACTTTTGGTGCAGTACATTTTTGCAAAGCCTGAAACTCGTCTGCCACAAGGCAAAGTTAAAATCAAAATCTGAAGTTGCAGTGATGATATTTGAAATGTTTGCAGTATAAATTTCATGGAGGCACATTGTCGTCTTCAGTAATAAGTTCTTGTTCAGCTACCATATGTGCTGTTAGAAGACTATCGTGCAAGGGGTATTTTTATTTTTTTATTTATTTATATGAATAAGAATGGTAGCAATGAATAAAACTGGTTATGATTGTATTAAGACAGATGTCTGCATGGAATCTTGGACTTGAGTGAAAAAAGGTATCAGTGATATATGTGCTCAAGAACCATTAAGCTGTTCCAGACATATCCATAGTGGAACTTGGAAGTGTTAAGTATAGAAGCCTCACAGGACATACACCAAAAGTATAGTTGTAGAATTTCTACAGGACAATTCAATGAAGAAGATGATATTGTAAATTGTGAGGATTTGAGTACAGGGGTCTTTTATTAAGGTTAAAAGGCTAAGGACTGTAAAATTCTACTTATATAATTTTATGTTAATTAGCAGAGCAAGTAGTTCAGGCATGTAGCTATTTGGGTGTGCAGGGAGAGAACTGAGCTTAGTGGTTAGATATAGATATATATCGAGTCTTACCTGTCTAACTATAATTTGTTCATAATCTACTCTGAAGTCATTGGATTAGTTTGACAAATACAAAAAGCAAAATATATGCACACACCATAACAAATGGCACTTAAAATAAATACTCAAAACAGTTTCTCAAGTTAAAAAAGAACCACAAACTCTCTTTTATAGATATTCACATGACACTCAGTGATATCGCAAAAAAACAAATACTGTTGGCCCAGTAAAATGTCAACTTCCTCCTTTCTTTAAACAGTACTGCTACATGCGAATGCCAGAAAATTTATATGTTTTTTCGAGAAATAATTAGCGATATCTAGAGTTTCTGACAAGGAAGAACATGTATCTTATTCATAGTTTTTTATGATGCAAAGACTGAACTTGAAATACAGCATCAGAAAACTGAATACAAATAGACAGCAGATGAATGATGTGAATCACAAAATTCAGACGTTTACATTACTGCTTGAGTTACCTCAGGTCCTTTTTAGGCATGAAGATGTTTCTAGGTAACAATGCAAGCTGGGATGATTCAATAACGTGCTGGTTGTCTGGATACATAGAAACACATTAGGAAAAATGTAAATCTAGTTTGCCTGATATTAGGTTGTAAGCATGTATAATGCCTCTGCGGAACCCATAAAATTTAACACTCATTATGTCATAACCTAATCACTGATGCAGCATAGAAGACAACTGATTTTAACACACACAAAATCTTGAGCAAACCATAATTTTTAAAATTGCAGCTGGAACTCTTTGGTAAAAAGTCAGAAAGATATATAACCAAGTTGGTGGTGCTGCGGTAGCATTGTCGCCTCACAGTAAGACACTGTCTGGTTCGATTCTCAGCTAGAGCGTCTTCTGTGTGGAGACATGTGTGAATGGGCATGCCTTCATTGAAGGTTGTGTGTCAGGGCTGGTAACTCGGCACGTAAAAATCAACTACCAATCATTAGCGGACCGGAGTTCCGCTGTGGCGACCCCTAACCGGGAAAAGCCGAAAGACACAACAAAAAAGACTTAAGCAAAATATGTCTTGCCACCATCTTATAACCAAGTTTAATGGTCTGTACTAAGACCAGGCATGCCTGTGGAGCCTCATTGGTCCATTCATTCCAAAGAGATGAGAGCTTGGTGGCTAGGGCAGGTCAGCTAGCAGGTCATGTGAAGTGACCTAACCCTGAGCTGCATCCCCTATGTGACTCTTCTGAGGTCTTCAGTGCTGCCTCTTACCTTGGAGAAGCAGATGTCTCCTCATGCACTGACACACCCACACACACACACACTATATATATATATATATATGTATATATATATATATATATATATATATATATATATATGTGCATGCACAAGCGTCTGGGTAGCCACATGTTTACTAGCACTGTTTATAGAAATGTGTGCTCACTAGGCTTTTGTCCCATGCATGCATCACCAAATGCACCTGTAATCCAAGTAGCAATCTGGAGATATCTCCCCTCCCACAGGATGAGCAAGTCAGCAGTGGGCTTTCACTGCTATCCTCTCTATCCTGTCCTCTTTAGCACTAGTGCAACTAACCATACACAAGTAATCTGGGTCACAGTCGTCATGGCTTCATCCGTCTGTACCATGGGAGTGGGACAGAAAGAAAACTATTTGATGCAACATTAGGTAGAATCTGTTACAAATATGTACAAGTGTTTCATTGAAAGATTTAAATGGATCTAACACTGAAAAGACCATTTATAGATATTGTTCTGTGTGGTGAAAAAAGATCCATCTAGCATAGATGAAAAAGGACATTTCCTGAATTTTTGGTTTTGAGTAATTTTTATTAGACTGTGCTAGAAATTCATTAACAAGACTAAGTAAATCTAGAAACATACTATGTTCATATGTGGTACCTCTACATAATGAATCCCAACCTGATTCAGAGAGACATAATTTAATAACAGATGAAGAATTATAGTGTTCAACAATAGCAATGTTAATACAAATATGTTAAAATGAATCTGTACATGATCTCATAAAGATATGTGGTCTTTGAAGGGAGTGAGATGCCTTATGTGTATCCAAAATGATAATCAAGCACAGGGAGTTTGATTCATGAACTGTGATAGATTTGCCTGCAATGCAATAATCTATTATACTATCTCTCATGAGCAAACTGATGTATTAGAGCTTTCAGTTTATAGTTTGCATTAGCTAAAGAAATAACCACCTAGGTAGAATATAAAGCATCATATTGAAGAGGCTTAGTTAATATAGAGACCAAGCTATGAATTAGGAGATAAACCCCAATTTACTACTGAATTAGTCAAACTGACAAGGAGCTGTGAGGATACTTTAGTAAGAACAAAATATATTTCAACAGGGCTACCTTTAAGACTAGATCCTTCACATTTTGTTAAGGAGCTAATGGTGAGCTCTTGTCGTTCTACAATACATGAATGATGGAATGTCCCTTATTTAACTAGTTAGGTTTCAGCTTTTATAGAAATTGCCATTGGTCCCCAGGGACCTACTCATTTTGTTTACTTAAGTGTAGATCATCATAGTATATTTGAAAGTGGGTTTGTATACATAAAGCAAATTATTTTGTAGATGCTACACTGATTCTTTGATTGTTATTTCAAACATTATACCAGTTGTTTATAGGCATTTATAGGTTCATAGGTATAGTAGGCTGACAACCACCAGGGCATTTTATAAATGCCCTGGTGGTTGTCAGCCTACTATATACCTATGAATGCAATCCAAACCAGTTGTGTCCTTATGCATCATGGACATTTATTATGAGGGAGTATGCTAGTTATGACGTTTTTAGAGGTTATATGGGGAGGGTATGTTAACTTGGATATTATTATCTACCTCTGTGTATCAGAGACATGAGGGCACAATCTGGGGTGAATTTCTCATTTCCCATCCACTGATCAAGGTTACACTTAAATAGAGGTAGGGATGGCTGCTTCACATAGATGGAGAATCTGTTCCAGAGCATGTGGATCTTCTGAGACACATATCTGTCTCACCAGTATGTCTTATTTATGTCAAAAGCAAAATTTAAATTATTGGGTCTAGTAGCTCTGATGCTATTCATTTTGCAGATGTGCAAAAAGTGCATCAGAGCTGGATTCAAGGATGCCTTATATGCCAGATATAGACTGACTCTCAGTAACCTGTAGGAGACAGATTATAGAGATAAAGCTTTAAGGCAATCTATATAGGACAATGTGTTTATATCCTGGATCTCCTGCTAAGGAAACTTTGTGGGTTTTCCAATTGTTGCTTATGTCTAGTCAGGTAAATGCCATAGGGGGCATTATATTCAATGATGGGTCTGATAAGGGCTGAAAAGAGTGGCACTATGAATCCCTTTGGCCTGGATGCCATGCCCTTATAAGTTGGGCAACATAGAATGATAGTCTTGTTGCCTTGACCACATGTTGGTCAAAGGTCAGATTACTGCCTACATATGTTCCCAGATCCCTGACTACCAGGTTAACTATTAGGGGATTCTTATCAATGGATTAATTATCGTAGGTGGCAGTTTTCCCAGAAGGTACTATAATGCATTTCTTGGCATTGAGTTTTAGTCTGAGACTTTGGCACTAGTCATTTGTGTATCTGTAAAACCCTCTTATGAGATGTTTTTGTCATGGGTGGAATTTATGATAGCTATCAATTTGCAGCCATCTGAGAACTTGGTCAGTTAAAGGTCCTTACCATTAACCTTTCCCTCAGAGAAGTAGATGCTCAATAGGAACCATCTCAGCATGGAGCCCTGAGGTACCCCACTGACAACTGGTCTCTTATAGGCGGTGGTATCACTAATCCTGACTTTCTAGGCCCTGTCTGTGAGCAAGCTAGCAATCCAGTGAGGTATGTAGGGGTTTATGCCCAGTTCAGTGAGTTTGTGAACTGTACCTGAGTTGGGTATTGTACTGAATGCCGTATCTAGGTCCAGGTAGGAGGTATGCACCATTTTCTCCTCATCCATTGCCTAGGTGACTTTCTCAGAGAAGTCCACCAGGTTTAATAGGCATGAACTTTCCTTGACATAGCCAGACTGGGTTGGATCCAGTGTCTGAAGTTTGCTCATCTCTTTGTTGATCATTTCCATGATAATTCATTCCCAGCTTTGCATATTAGACTAGTCAGACTAATAGGTCTGTAGTTTCAGGGGGTCAGTTGATAGTGCACCCTTGTGAAGTGGTATAACTGTTGAAGTCCTCCATTCTCATGCTACAAAGTGTGCACCCTTGTGAAGTGAGATAACTGTTGAAGTCCTCCATTCTCATGCTACAAAGTGTGCACCCTTGTGAAGTGAGATAACTGTTGAAGTCCTCCATTCTCATGCTACAAAGTGTGCACCCTTGTGAAGTGAGATAACTGTTGAAGTCCTCCATTCTCATGCTACAAAGTGTGCACCCTTGTGAAGTGAGATAACTGTTGAAGTCCTTCATTCTCATGCTACAAAGGGTGCACCCTTGTGAAGTGAGATAACTGTTGAAGTCCTCCATTCTCATGCTACAAAGTGTGCACCCTTGTGAAGTGAGATAACTGTTGAAGTCCTCCATTCTCATGCTACAAAGTGTGCACCCTTGTGAAGTGAGATAACTGTTGAAGTCCTCCATTCTCATGCTACAAAGGGTGCACCCTTGTGAAGTGAGATAACTGTTGAAGTCCTCCATTCTCATGCTACAAAGTGTGCACCCTTGTGAAGTGGTATAACTGTTGAAGTCCTCCATTCTCATGCTACAAAGGGTGCACCCTTGTGAAGTGAGATAACTGTTGAAGTCCTCCATTCTCATGCTACAAAGCCTGTTTTGAGGCTATAGTTGAAAAGTGACTCAAGTGGTCCTGATAGGTCATGTTTCAAGCTATTTAGGACCACTGACCCCCAGTTTGGTACATTAATGTGTGCTGCACTTGAGGCTTCAGGCATACCTGTAGAATGCCTTGTGATTGTCTTTAGCCTGTGAGGCTATCTTGACCTCATAATTGGCCTTGTAGGACTTAATTAGTCCTCTAAGATTCCTGTTTAGCTCAATTAGAGAGCTTCTATCATTATGAGAGTTGCTATTCCTGATTTTAGCCATGACTTTTTTCCTTTTGTTATATACCTTGTTAAGGTTGGATTCCACCACTGATTTTTTTGTGTTTGTTTTTTTTTTTTTTAGAGTTTGTTTTGGGTTTACTTCTATTAGGTACAAAAGCCTCTATACAGACATTTACATGGTTGTACATTGTGAACAATTCTGCATAGATTGCTGTGAAGTTGGTGTTGGGAGGTGCATAGAATTCTGACAAAACTATCGATTAATAGGAAGTAGTTTGCTTTGGAATAGTTCCTGTTACAGGGCTTGCTGGTACTCCTGAGTTAATTTTTAGTTTGAAGGAGACAGCTTTGTGGTCTGACCTCACCTGTAAGGATGTGATAAAGGGGGGATGCAGCGCTCTTACATATTGGTGAGTACCAGGTCCAGTTTATTTGAGCCTCTGGTAGGTATGTGTACTATCTGGTTAAGGGTATTTGTGTTAATAAAGTCAAGGAATCATTGTGCCTGTGAGTATGAGGCAGTGAATGTTTCACAGTCTATAGAGGGGTAGCAAAGTCTCCCATGAATGGGGGGGTCCTATATTATATTGTTGAAATGGCATTACAGCGAATGCCGTTCCAATGACACATAAAGAGCAAAGTGCCAAAACAGCGAAAGTTCAGGTAAGTGATTTTTTTCTTAGGGAAAAGAATCACTTGGCCTGAGCAGTGACATCAGTGACACTGCCCTTTACCCCACTGTAGTGCGATCTCAGAGTTGGTATATTTAGTTAGGGGGGTGAAGCCCCCCCCACTTTGAAATGTTTGTACTGGTGTGTTTTGTGTTGTTGGTCTACTGATTTTTTTTCCTAGGAAAAAAATCAGTGACCTGGGGTTTCACTGTTTTGGCATTTCGTTGTTTATGTGTCATTGAAACAGCATTTGCTGTAATGCCGTTTCAACAATATAATATAGACCCAAATAGGGTATTTGATTTAATGATGAGTGTCTCCAGTAGGACTAAGTATGCGCTAGATATGACAGGACTCACCAATAGTAATTGTGAGCTCAAGCACCAGTGATAAGAGATGTGTTATTTGATATACCTATGTAGTAGCTAACTACACAATTGGTCAGCAATAAGCAGGTGGGAAGATGAAACAGGGAAGGAGGAGGTAAAAACAAGAATATGAAGAAAAGGAATGAAGGTTAGAGGGAATTAATGTAGCACCAACTTCCAATTTAGACATTTAAATTACTTAGTGGTTGCTGCTGAGCCTGTATATCTGTGGCTAAGACAGGCAGGCAGACATACAGGAGTAAGACAGGGAGGTAATGGGAAACACCTGCAGAAGGCAGTTTCAGGCACATTGCCCTGCTAAGAATTATATTCCTGACCTCTAGGGTGAGAGAAGATTTGGCAGAGGAGTCCCATGCAAGTAATATGCTCATAAAGAATGAACGTGTCCCTGACTTATTTGGGTGGAACTATTCTCTTGCAAAGAGGGAGCTAATGCAAAGAGCTTAATGAAGCTAGCAAAGAGGGAGCTAATGCAAAGAGCTTAATGAAGCCTGCAAAGAGGGAGGTAATGCAAAGAGCTTAATGAAGCTAGCAAAGAGGGAGCTAATGCAAAGAGCTTAATGAAGCCTGCAAAGAGGGAGCTAATGCAAAGAGCATGAAGCCTGCAAAGAGGGAGCTAATGCAAAGAGCTTAATGAAGCTAGCAAAGAGGGAGCTAATGCAAAGAGCTTAATGAAGCCTGCAAAGAGGGAGCTAATGCAAAGAGCTTAATGAAGCCTGCAAAGAGGGAGCTAATGCAAAGAGCTTAATGAAGCCTGCAAAGAGGGAGGTAATGCAAAGAGCTTAATGAAGCTAGCAAAGAGGGAGCTAATGCAATGAGTTTAATGAAGCTTGCAAAGAGGTAGCTAATGCAAAGAGGTTAATGAAGCTTGCAAAGAGGGAGCTAATGCAAATAGGTTAATGAAGCTTGCAAAGAGGGAGCTAATGCAAATAGGTTAATGAAGCTTGCAAAGAGGGAGCTAATGCAAAGCTTAATGAAGAGACCTGAAATTTGTAAGTCCTAATTTACTACAAATACCAGTGTGTGAAGAATCCATGAAAACTACTACAAATAACTGTTTGGAAGCACTGGTTTACTACAGAACCTGTGGGTGAAGTATGCATGGACCAGTAGAGAAGGACTGGCATTTGTAATTCTTGTTTTATTACGAACTTTGTATATGAAAGATTCTTTTTTTTTTAAAACAAGTTTATTGTTTTTAACATACAAGAGAAATATCATAACAATTTTATACAAGTAATTAAAATAGATATGATTATAACATTCAACAAAATAACCAAAGTATTTACAAAGACATCCACTACAATCAGATCAATTAATTAAACTAAAATACCATGCTATTGAAGTTAAGATTTTTTTAACAATTTTTGTAAAGTATCCCATACAATATAATAAGATGTTTTTCTAGTAGTTCTTGATTTTATTGTCAACAATTCTATATGGCACACTATAGTCATAACATTTTTAAATTCATTGAACGAAGGAGGTGTATCTGAAATCCAATTTCTGGTTATTATTTTTCTAGCCACTGCTAGAATAGACCATAACAAGGGAAGCTTAACCGTTTTAACACTTTGAGGTACAGGTGTGTTGAATAATATAAGAGATTTAGAAATAATGAAATTATCTGTAAAAAGAGCCTGCAAAAAATCATTGATTGACTTCCAATATTCTTTCAATTTTATACAGTCATAAAACATATGAGCCCAGTCAGCATTAATTTCTACATTACATCTTTTACATAGATTATCTTTATTATTTATTTTATTCATCATCAAAGGTGTATAAAAGGATCTATGTAAAAATTTCCATGTAAAAAGTCTCCAGACAATGGAAGACGTAGTTTTATAGGCAGATTCCAATATATATTGTTTATCTTGTTGATTTGGTGGGTCACCATTAATGGAAGTGAAATAATTCCAGTAGGTATCTACACTGTAAAAAGTTTCTTGTCTGATAATTTTATGTATGTATGAAAGCTTACCTTTATCAGAAACTTTATATTGTAAATTTAATATCAAGTAATCAATCAGTGTTGGAATAGATTCTTTAACTGTTATAGACATTAGATCAATTTTATTAATGAGATGTTGTCTAAAGGTCTGAACTTCTAACCAACAAGTTTCTTTTAGATCAAATTCTTGTTTTAAGAAATCTAGATTTTTAACTTTATTATCAGATAGCAACTGATACCAGTACTTTAGATCATTATCTGTAACTAAATGAGTTCCTTCAGAAGTGGATGACAAAAGCATACCTCGAGTATACATTATAGGGAATATAATAAAATTCCATTCCTTATATTTAGGATGCATGAATATCAAATTACGATAACTAATAATAATGTTTAATGGGTAACTAACTATATATTTAGGTGTAATAGGTGAAGTACAAAATTCTTTTAGTAACCATAGCATGGAGTTATTTACAATCATATTTTTATGTGTTAAGGAGATTTTCATGAAGTGAATACTAATTAGTTCCCAGTAATCTTTCCATTTTGCAACATATGACTGATCTATTAACAAAGTAATAACTTTTACAATAGAAGAGATAGTATATAAGTTAAAGTCTGGAAAAGAAATACCCCATTGAGACCAGTTATTAGTATGTTTCTTTAATGCAATCCTAGGTCTATTAGGTGCCCATAGGAAATTTAACATTAGTGCATTTAATTTTTTGATAATTATTTTTGTAGGTGGGAGTATTATTGATTGTATTAAGTATAATATCTTGGGGAATATTATCATTTTAATAATTGTAAGTCTCTCTTCCATAGTAAAAAACATATTATTCCAGGTATTGAAAAGATTTTGTATATTAAGAAGACAGGTATTATAATTATTATGTATAATAGATTTAATATCTTTAGTTAATATTATACCTAGATAAGTTATCTGACCTGAATTGGGTACATATTTAGTAAAATCACTAATGAGAACATTTTTTTGTGTATATATAGGTAGTATTTTATTTTTTTCGTCATTGAATATTAAACCAGAAATACTTTTAAAATTCATCATTTTATCAAATAGAGACTGCATAGAAGAATTAGATCCTGCTGATGTAATTAGAACATCATCTGCAAAGAGTTGAATTTTAGATGTTGTATTTTCATCTATTTCAAATCCCTCTATATCAGTACTATTTCTGATCAGATTAGCCCAAGGCTCCATTATTAAAGTGAATAATAGTGGAGAGAGTGGACACCCTTGTTTTGTACCTTTAAAAATGGGTATTTTTTGTGAGACATATGGTCCTATCTTAAAGTAAGCCAATGCTCCTTTGTATAGATGCTCAATTAGATTTACAGATGCATCTGAGAAGTTTGTGCACTTCAGTAAGGTAAACAAGTAGTCCCAACTTACTGAATCAAATGCTGAACTTATATCAAGACTAATAAGTGTTAAATCTTTCTTTCTCCTATTTGCAAAATCAATTAATGTTAGAGTACTCCTTATGTTATCAAAAGTATTTCTATTTACAATGAAGCCTGTCTGATCTATATCTATAATGCCAGGGATAATTGTCTTCAATCTATCAGCAAAAATACTCATAAACATTTTATAATCAACATTAAGTAATGAAATGGGTCGGTATGAAGTACATCTAGTTGGGTCTTTATTAGGTTTTAAAATTGGCAAAATAAATGTGTATTGCCAAGATGGGGGGGGGGTTATTAGCTCATTTTGGGCCAAAATAAAAACCTTATGTATTAATGAGTATGTACTTTTAGAAAGAATTCTATATATCTCTGGTATAATACCATCATTACCTGGTGCTTTGTTTGATTTAAGCTTGTTTATTTGTGTAACAACCTCTGTATATGAAATACTTTTATCCAATAGTTTAATCTGTTGTTTATTAAGTTTTTTATTCATGTTTGTAGTTATAAATTCCTTTATTTTATCTTTAGGTTCCATGTTAATGTTATTATGATTAATTTTGTGAAAGTGATTTCTAAATTCATCTAGTATTTCTGGTAGACTAGAAACATTATTCTTTTTCCTTAGAGAGAAAATTTCTTTGACATGATTTTGCTTATTCAATCTTTTTGTTTTGTTTTTAAGTCTATGTAAGTATTTGGGGCTTATTGAGTAAGACAAAAACTTGTATTTCTCTCAAGTTATTTTAACTTTATGAGTTAAAATTTCTTTGTATTTCTCATTTAGTTTGTTTATTTCTTCAATGACTTTCTTATCCATAATATTTTCTTTATTATTATGTTTATAAGAGTCTAATTTACTTTGAATATCTAACAATTCCTTATCCCAAGATTTCCTTTTATTATTATACCATCTGATACTTTGTCCATATAGATATGATTTTAAAGCATCCCAAACATAAACAATGGAGACTTCAGGAGTATTATTTATGTCTAGAAAATGTTGTACTTCTGAAAGTATATATTCTTTATAGTCTTTTAGTTGAGTTAAGTATGCTGGTATCCTTTTGATCTGAACATTGTAAGTATTTTTTATCATGAACTCAAAAACAATTGAATTA
Source organism: Protopterus annectens (assembly GCF_019279795.1). Lineage (NCBI taxonomy): Eukaryota > Metazoa > Chordata > Ceratodontiformes > Protopteridae > Protopterus > Protopterus annectens. Next base: position 1,185,007,030 of record NC_056731.1, on the reverse strand, counting down.
TGATCAGATATAGGACATGAAATGATTTTAGAGTTAATTAATTCTGTTACCATCTGGTTAGAAATAAAGACTATCTATTTTTGAATAAGTTTTGTATCTGTTAGAAAAAAGGTGTATGGTAATGATTTTGAGTCTATCTGATTATTAATATCATTTAAATGATAAGAATTAACAAAATCCTTTAAATGTTTTACATTAGATGTAATTTTCCGATTTCCTATAGTAGTAGTATCATTTTCATGTAGGATACAATTAAAGTCACCTGCCAAAATAATATCTCCTATAGAGAATGATATGATCTTATCAAGATGGTATTTCACTGCATTAATACCAATTCCAGGTATCCAATATACATTGATTAATGTATAAGTCTTCCCATTAATTTGTATTGTAACCATACAAAACATTCCTTTATCATCTTGATAAGACTTAATAGTTTTAGGAATGGGCATACTTTTATTCCATAAAATAGCCACTCCTCTTTTTTCTGAGTGTGCTCTGAACTAACCAATACTGTATATTTATTTGTGACTAATTTATCAATATCTTTTTTCAGGAGATGTGTTTCTTGAAGGAATACTAAGTTGGCCTTATGTAAATTAATGTATCTTATTAGGCTTGCCCTTTTACACGGGTTATTCAGTCCATTAATGTTTAAAGAAATTCCTTTTAGAGAAGTCATTTGGCATTTTTAAAACATATAAAACTTATAATCAAAATAACAATTAACAAAATAAGTAATGTTATACCTCCTCCTTTAGGTGTACCTTTAGATATAGCTGTATTTATTGAATCTCTTATGGGATTTTGTATAAGATTCAATTTTGTTTGTAGTGACAATGAGCTTACAAAATGTATTGTGGATGTCAGAACTATATACATACAACAGTGAACAAAATAAAATAATGTAAGGATTAAACCTTGCACCCAGCCTGGAGTTAAAAACTCCAACTTAGAGTAGTACATACTACTCACGTTAACCCCCTACCCTAAGCAGCAATACCTCAGCTGCCACCTTATCAATTTAATACTAGTTATTATTAACTTAAATTAACAACTTTCAATTAGATTATCTGGTAAGACAAAGCTACATATTTGATAAATCAGCATCATATAAACAAATATAAACTTTTAAAAACAATTCATACTGCTATGTACATCTATTTAATATAATACATTTATACTCAAATAGCATTCAAATAAACTTGATATTAGGAACCAAGAAGAGAGAAAGAAAGAAAAGACGTAAGAGAGGGAGAGAGAAAAAAAAAAAAAAAAAAAAAAGGAGGGCATATCTACATATTAATTTATTCAAAGTTTGTAAAAATAAGTTCTGGTATTCATTTAAATCAATAACTTTGGCTATTATGGTTCAGATATTACATATATTAAGATGCACCTATTTTCTGTCATAGAAATGCAGTTAACAGCTTCCAAAAGACTTTAAATTACTTGTATCAGAGCTTTTTTCTCATACTTATTATTGCCAATAGAATAAAATATTATATTTATAGAAATTGTTATAAATAATACTGCATAGCTATGTAAATTCTCAGAAATACTTGCATTATTGTGAAGAAAGCCATCTGTATTTTGTATATCTGAACTGCTGCTTTAAAATATGTCACATGACAACTTCTTCCAAAATAGAGTCATAAAGATATTTATGCTTGTCAGTCAGATAAATCATATGAATTATAGCAATGTATATGTTTAAATCATAAGTTTTTTACATACATTAATATGTTGCAGTCAAGTAAACTTTCAAAAACACATGTATAAATGTTTCACTTTCTATGCCTTCTAAAATATCACATTTGCTTACTATGAGATACTGAATCATTTAAAATCATTATAACTTTCATATTTTATAAATTATAACATGAATAAATAAGTAGTTATAAAAGATAACTCACATTTAAATGTTATAGAGTTTATTTTCCATCGCAGAGTCGCATTTGCAGCAGTTCTACTTCCTGGTAGAGTGTTCTTCATGAATCTGCGATGTGTCAGTGTGAATTCAGGGGTCAAAGTTCAAATTGACTGCTTTCAGCTTCTCTGCGTGAATTCTGAGTGTTGAAGCTTTTAAAACAACTCAAGGACACTATTCACGAGATAACCCACATCCCAAATTGTCTCCCTTAACATTCTGGCGGGAATTTTGTTAAAACAAGTGACTGACATTCATTTAGCAATATAAATGAAGCTAAACATAGCAAAACCTTTGCGAAGTATTTTACAAGTTATTACAGCCTCTATGAAAGTGAAACTAAGCCCACAGTTATTAATATGTAATAGAACTAATTATTTATGCCCCAATTCAATTTTTATACAAATCTTATTATTTACTGTATCAGTATGATCAAAAGCATGTGAATATATTAATATGAAAGAAAATAAAGAGAGAGAACAGGAAAAAAAAAGAGAGTAGAAAATAAAAAGAGAGTAAAAGAAAAAATAAAAAAATGAAAAAGGAAGCTATAAAAAGTATCTACAGTGGAATATTACTTGCTATTTATATTAATAAAGATGGATATGAAACATACTATTTACTATTATTTAGTTCTAATTATTATTAATTAAAGCATGACAAATTATTTGTAAACAAGTATAAGCAATATAATCAAGGAAGTATAATTAGCAATAGCATTTGAACAACATATATACTTTTTTACAAGGAATAAATAAGTTATTATTCCATTTATCATATTTTCATTACACTTCTCTCCCTACCCTCCCCCACCCCTTACCCACTGCATAATCTAAATAGAATGTCATTATTTAAAATAAAAGAAAAGAAAAAAAGAAAAAAAATGTATCAAGTTACTAACCTTAGTTCTCTTCGTCAGAAAGAGAAACATATTGAATGATAGCTTGTTATTAGTTCCTCAGATATTTTGACTGATTATGAAACAAAAACAGTTCTTTGTACACAGAAAATAACTTTGATTAAATCTTTTTCAGAATATTTGTGGCTTTCTGAAAATGCAGTAACTATATTTAAAAAGATTAATAGTGAAGAAAAAAAAGAGAGAAAAAAAAAGAAAAAAAACATAGAACAAGTCATTTGTTTTTTAGTCTCTTTTTCTTCTCTGAAGTCTTCCATGAAGTTTCTGTTGCCAACCTCTTTAATGAAGGACTAGCCCATTCCATTTCCTCTATTTTATCCAAAATCTTATTTTTTTTTGATAAACAGCAATGCAGAGTCTAAGTCATCAAAAATTTTAGGACCATCAGGAAGGAAGATTTTTAGCTTGGCAGGAAACAGAAGGTAGGTTTTAAACTGTGCTTTCTTAAGCTCCCTTATTAATGGCAGAAAAACTTTTCTTTTAGTTATTACCAAGGAAGAATAGTCATTGTCAAAACGCACAGTTGCCTCATTAATTTTAACAGGAGCTTTAGCCCAAGCAGATTTAAGTACCATCTCTTTATCAAAAGATGATAGAAATCTAACTATAACTGATCTATGATACTTTTTGTTGGAGTTAGTATTAGCTATAGATCTATGGGCTCTTTCGATTCCAAAAGAAAATGCTTCTGGCAAGTCTAAAGTTTTAGGGAGCCATGTTGTTAAAAAAGAAGTAATATTGTTACCTTCAATATTTTCTGGCAGTCCAAAAATCCTAATGTTATTGCACCTAGATCTATTTTCCAGGTCATCAAGCTTTGTTTGTAGATGTGTATTTTGTTTCAGCAAAAACTCAATGTTGATTTCCTCTTCTTGGATTCTATTTTCCATGTCATTTACAGCCTCTTCTATGCCTGTAATCTGGGTCTTCTGTTGTTATAAGTCTATATGTAACAAGTCTATTTGTTTTGTAGTTTTTTTCTATGAAGGTATCAATTTTTGTATCCAGTTTATCCATCTTAGCAGTAAGTTGCTGGATTGTAGATATCAGAGACTGAAGTTCTTTCTTGATGCTGGAATCTTGAGAATTTGTCTTACTGGAACTCATTTCAAACAGAGAAACTGACAGGAAAATTTCCAAGGTGATTTCTGACAGGAATATTATTAAAATTTTCTTTCTTTTTTAGATATTATTCAAGAAATAGATAAATCAAACATATTTAGAAAGAAAATTACTTCATAAATTAATTTTTAAAGTAATTATTTCCTGTCAATGCAGTGAAATTGGTGGAGCTGAAGAAATCTGCTGCTATCCTGTGTTCATCCTTGGCCACCCCCCCCCCCCCACCCCGTATATGAAAGATGCTGACAGCAGATGGAAATGGTGCAAGAAAGCATGCTTTATCTTAAACAGACATTATTGTAAAGACAGAAACCAATTCTTTGTTTTAAAGACAGAAACCAATGGTATATTCTTTCCTTTTCTTTTCTACACAATGCACAACTCTGCATCTCACAGAAGAGGTGATAAAATCTTAGTTAAGTTGGAAGTTATTGATAATCTGTATTTAGCTAATTTATATGGTGTCCATTTAACAGATGTTATAGCTCTTATCTGTAACTGATAATCCTGTTAAGACTGATGCATGCTATTAACTTCTATAGTGTGGGAAACAAAAGAAACAGAACCATAAAAGTATTCTTACTGAATTAATCATACTGTACAAGGGCTGCTGGAACAGAGAGAGATGAGAAATGAAAGACATGACAGCAAATCTAAATCTAGGGAGATACATATCTTTCATGAGAGGAATGATTACAAAGGTGAAAACTAATGATGACAGGGTGGGTACCCCAGGGTAACAAAAAGGACTAAACATATTATCTCAAAATGGTGTAAGTACATTTAGTGAATATTTTGCAAATTATTTTAATATATTAGCTAGGAATATCTGGACAGAACATGTTGACATACTGTCATTTGCACAATGCCTGTGAAAGAATAGCCACCCTGTAGGAAGGTTGTAATTTACCTGATAATCTCATTTTACTGTAATTTGCAATGACATGAGCAGTTATCTGGTGTCACCGATTAAAGTGAAATTTTGCAGTAAAGTTACAATAGCAGATAACTCACACCTTGTTAATATACAAAATGCATGTAACATTCATAAATTTTGATTGCAGAAGATTATAAAAAGTAAAATTTGTAATACACCTTAGGAATTAGGAGTAAATGGATGGGGCAATGCTCTAATAAAAATCTCCAAAATGTGATATTGGTTGGTCATTAGCTTAGTTGGCAATATCCGTAAAATGTATTTCACTAACCCATGTTTACTTATGATCACTTATAATTAAACAAAGAAACAAAACAAACCAAAATAGAAAAAAACCAAACCAGTAGAAAACACAATCCACGGGACCCTTGTCCGGAAGAACAAAACTGCAATGAAACTGAACGCGTTTTTATTATTAAATGAAGCGTTTTCGCCACAACTATGTTATGGCTTCATCAGAGAAGTACAACAACCGGGCAAACAGCCCCAAGAAATATTCAAAAACCAGGAAAGGACATATTGTCAACTTCCTGAAAACAGGATAATACAAAACGCTGACGTGTACCATCAAATAAAAGTTTAAAAAGCATATATGAACACACATAAAATTAAAAAATTTTTGTAAAACTTAACTAATTTACTTACATTTAAAAAATGTAATATATGTTTTTTTATAAAAAAAATATACTATTAAAAAAAACATATATTACATTTTTTAAATGTAAGTAAATTAGTTAAGTTTTACAAAAATTTTTTAATTTTATGTGTGTTCATATATGCTTTTTAAACTTTTATTTGATGGTACACGTCAGCGTTTTGTATTATCCTGTTTTCAGGAAGTTGACAATATGTCATTTCCTGGTTTTTGAATATTTCTTGGGGCTGTTTGCCCGGTTGTTGTACTTCTCTGATGAAACCATAACATAGTTGTGGCGAAAACGCTTCATTTAATAATAAAAACGCATTCAGTTTCATTGCAGTTTTGTTCTTCCGGACAAGGGTCCCGTGGATTGTGTTTTCTACTGGTTTGGTTTTTTCTATTTTGGTTTTGTTAGTTTCTATGGCCACGGGAAGTCCTGTCAGTCCTGGGAGTTCTCAGCTGTTTAACACGATGGAAACCGTGAATGAGGATAACAACGTTGATGTCGCTGGCTTGCTGGCCGGCCTTTCTCGTAGGCTGGACCAGCTTAATTTACGTATGGATGCAATGCAGCATGGAGTGCACTTAACAACAGCGGTGCCATCCAGTTCTACTTGTTCCAACGGACGTAATCAGGCTAGTCCTGAAATGTTTATTCCAGCCGGGCAACCGAACGTACAATGTCAGCCTGGTAGTTCCAATTTGGGTTTACCGGGTATGTTTAATGGAGAAGGGCCACGTGCCAACAGTGAAATGGGACTTGGAGGTGCATCGGCACGTCCTTTCAGTTATTCAACAGCCGTTGTGATCAACAGTAATGACGGCGTTTCTAATTTGAGAACTGACGTTCCTGGCATTGTGGCTTCAACTATAAACGCTGGCTCTGATGCAGGGAACACTGGTTTACCTAATTTGGTTGATTGGATTTCGAACACCGCTCACTTTTCATTTGGCCAACAGGGTACATCTCCAGTTAATGGTGAGCGGAACATGGTTAATAATGAGTGCTTAGCCGATAAGTTAAAAATGTTCGATACTAAACTTCTCAAGTTGAAAAAGTTACAACTTGAATCAGCATATTTCAGACAATGTATTGCCGAGAACCTTATCCCTAAGGGGCTGCGGAACAACTTTTCACCATCAGGGTTACTTGTGGATCAGGCTTTTCCGCAGATTTAAAGGCTCTTTTTCAGCAACAGGGCGTACAGCTCTTGGAATTGATCATCAAGCATTACGCCTTACATACTGACTTGTTAATTGGGGAAATTAACAACTTGGACAATGAGATAAAGGCGGACCTGGACTTTTTCAGGTACAAATTCGATTACAGCCGTATACTGACGAGTATTGATGCACTATTACTAAAATTAAAGGCGAACAAAACCAAAAAACTGTTAAGGGACAGGCTAGCCTATCAAAACAATAGTGCATACCCCAGATTAGTGTTGCCTAATGGCACCTTGACTAATTCAGTAAGTAATGGTCGACTGATCGAACTTGATGATGACAATGGTGGTGTAGCTGATACCACAGGGGAGAACAATGAGGGTGAAGCCGACATTGGTCCTAGACGTAGTAATAGGATCAAAGGTTTTTCCAGGGACAATGGAGGGTCTAGTAACGCCTACTTAAATCAAGGATACAACAAAAAAGGCAATAACAGCAATTTTTTAGGCCAACGCAACAACAAGCCTTACACGAACAGGAGGAAGAACCGGAACAACTAGACTTTAACCTGAGTGCATATGTGCCTCTTGAACCAAGTCCACTTGATCCACCTCCTCTGATTACCTCCCCAGTGATCCTTACTAACAGGAAGGGAGATTTTAAGATCTATAATTTTTCTGATATCATATTGGACGATGAGTTGATTGAACTTTTGGCCTTTGGTAACACCTTTGTCCCTAGCAGATTTGGTAACATTTCTAGGGAAATTATAGAACTTAAATGTTTTGTAAGAAAGTTAAATTTAAAGTTAATGTTCAGCCAACATTACGATACATCTGGACCAGGTAATGACAGTGGTGACACTAATTCGACACCGCTTAAACTACCTAGTGTGTTTAATCCCCCACTGCATGCTCTCCTCCAATTGTTTGAGAGCACCTGTGAGGTAGATTTTAGACAACTCTTTAACAATACATGAGAACTTGCAGATAGGGGTGATTTTAACATCACTAAGGAACAACTTTCCTTGCTGGATGATTTTTGCCGTTTACCTGTACGGCTTATTAAACCGGACAAAGGGGGTGGTCTTGTGTTATTTGATGACCTCATGTACAATGAAAAAATGTCTAGTGTGTTGAATTCCACTGCTTACACCAAGTCTTCGAAGAGTGAAGTTAATGGAGGGTATCACAGGATTAGGGGTTACTTTCGTGACTTGCTTCTTGAAAGGAAAATTGACATCGATATGTTCAATTACATTGATACCACCTTACCAAAAATTCCTGTCATGTTTGGAATCCCTAAGATTCATAAAGATATCAATAATCCTCCTATGAGGGCTCTGATTGACGGGATGTCATCTATCACTTACCCTTGTTCTAAACTTATTAACAACATTTTGTCTAAATACATTAAATCCATCCCTAGCATCTGCAAGGATTCTTGGTCCTTTTTGGGTAACATCAATGGTATACCGTTTGATGTTGAAAATAACTTTTTAACTATTGATGTGGTAGACCTATATACCTCCATCCCACATCAGGAGGCTATAGAGTGGATAGGTCTATCACTTAAGGATTTCGGGGCTTCTAGGTTGGAAGTGGATTTGGTTACTGAATTATTAGACATAGTCCTTTCTTCCAACTATTTCACCTTCAATGGTGATTTCTTCCTTCAGAAACAAGGTGTATATGGGCTCACTTCCTGGGCGTGCTACAATTATTTCATGGGCTATTGGGAGGCCAATTTTCTACATAAGATACCTGGGTTGATGAGTCCAGTGAAATATTACACCAGGTTCCTTGACGACATATTTATATTGTTCAGGGGCTCTAGGTTAGATGCTGAAGCTTTTGTGGATGTTCTGAACTCAACAACAGAGTTCCTAAAATTCACATTCAATTTCTCATCATCCGAGATAGACTACTTGGATGTTAAGTTAGTGAAGGACGTTGGAAGTAAGGTTCTAACGTCAACAGTTTTCAGGAAACCTACGTACTGCAATTCTTTCCTGCATTTTTCTAGTTTTCATCCGTACCAACAGAAACGTTCCATAGTAAAGGGACAGTTGGTAAGGGCAGGGAGAATGTGCAGTACAATAAGTGACTTTAGAAAAGAATGTGAATTGCTGAGAGAATTGTTTACAAATCGAGGGTATCCTGCCTCATTACTGTCTGACCTGATTCAAGAAGTTGACAGTAAAAGGGTTAATGGCTTCTACAAACCTCTATTGGCCCAACCTGTTTCTACCTCCATTGACCCCACTGATGTTGGGTGCGCCAATGTTTTGAACATCAGCACTGGTTTAACAGTGGAAACACCTTCACCAGGTGAAGAATGTGACTTTTCCTTGAGTTTCATTACTACTTTTAGTAAGAATTCCAAAGGTATTTTATCTATAATACGTAAAAACTGGCATTTTATAGCCACTAACACCTTTTTAGTGGAAAAGCTTGGTAGTGCACCTAAATTTGTCTTCAAAAGGGCCAGTAACCTTAAGGAACTGTTACAAAGGGACATGTCCCAATACACTTTTAACAAACAGAAAGGAATGTACCCTTGTGGATTTTGCAAATTTTGCAATAAGGTTAAATCAGGTGAAACGTTCACCGTTAGGGGTAAGAAATACTCCATTTGTTTTCCATTGAATTGTGAGAGTAAGTCCATCATTTATATAGCCATGTGTGATTGTTGTCACGCCTTCTACGTCGGCAAAACGGACCGCTGAGTCCGTGACCGGGTATATGAACGGTTCTACCTGACTTCGTCGACAGCGCAGAAGACCGACAGCGGAATTCGGAGCTCCAGAAGATCGAAAACGAAGAAGACCGACGCGAATCGCGGGTTGCAGAACATCGACAATGCAGAAGACCGACACGACGGATGACAACACCAACGCCGAGGATGCCGACATGGGAGAAGGCTGTGTGAGTATGGTAGTGACGGACGCCTGGTCTGAGGCAGGTAAGTGTGGAGATTGACGGTCTGTGGGGATAGGGGTGGGTTAAGTGAGTTAGGGTTAGGGAGCGATAGGGGTGGGTTAAGTGAGTTAGGGTTAGGGAGCGATAGGGGTGGGTTAAGTGGGTTAGGGTTAGGGAGCGATAGGGGTGGGTTAAGTGAGTTAGGGTTAGGGAGGCGGTAGGGCGGTTAAGTGAGTTAGGGTTAGGGAGCGGGTAGGTAAGTGTGCGATAGTGACGGACCTTAGGGTTAGGGTAAGGTTTAGTGTGGGCTTGTAAGGATTTTGGTGTGCTTGTGTTGTGTGTGTGGTTTGTGGAATGGGGATGTGTTTTGTTTTTAATAATTGTTATTGTGGTGTGTGCAGTGTATGGGGTTTCGTGTTTGTGTACCGTCGGTTATTTCGTTGTCGGTTATGTGTGGTTTCGTGTTTATGGACTGTCGAATATGTGGTGTCGGTGATGTGGTTGTCGGTGTTGTGTGGTTTCGGCTATGTCAGGTAGAACCATATGAACACATGTATGCTATCAAAAATAGGAAGAGCGATAATGCACTGGCCAAGCATATTGACCTCTACCCCGGTCATAGCTTTCATTTTATGGCCATAGACCATGTGCCATTGAAAGCTAGGGGGGGCCCATTCTCACTCATATTGGAGAACCGTGAATTGGAATGGCAGCTGCGTTTAGATGCTTTTCGGCACCCTGGGCTTAACATTAATTGTAACATTACTCCTGTTTTGAAATTAAGGAGTTATTTAAGATAGGTACACTGTTGTAATCTTTGTAAACTGTAGTGAATTGGTGTAAATTATGGTTGTACTCACACCAAAATAACTTCCTGCTGCATTGGACAAATTGCACTTCTTGGTATTTACATATTCTTGTTATTTTACAGAGAGGGTTGTTTATCCATTGAAAGTTTTACTATTTACATTATATTTTTTTTTTATAAAAAAACATATATTACATTTTTTAAATGTAAGTAAATTAGTTAAGTTTTACAAAAATTTTTTAATTTTATGTGTGTTCATATATGCTTTTTAAACTTTTACTTGATGGTACACGTCAGCGTTTTGTATTATCCTGTTTTCAGGAAGTTGACAATATGTCATTTCCTGGTTTTTGAATATTTCTTGGGGCTGTTTGCCCGGTTGTTGTACTTCTCTGATGAAGCCATAACATAGTCGTGGCAAAAACGCTTCATTTAATAATAAAAACGCGTTCAGTTTCATTGCAGTTTTGTTCTTCCGGACAAGGGTCCCGTGGATTGTGTTTTCTAAAGAAACAAAACAATAAAGTTAAGTGGGAACATGCATATGACTGTATAATTTAATCAGGAGAAGATATTCATATCAACATAGTTAATTTCAAGCATGAGCATATAAGATTAACACATACCCTTAACAATGACCTTTAAAATATTATAACATAAATAGTTGATATTTTCTGTAATTGTAATTAAAAGCACAATTAGCAAACTTTCCTTTTAGGATTAGTTTTTCTTCCTCCCATCTTTTGTTTTTTGGAATAGGTTTCAGTTCCACACAACTCTGAACAGGTTAAAGCAGGTGTTACAAAGGGAATGACAAAACAAAGGCAGCATAACTGGGAAGCCTTACTTTCTGTTATAACTGAGATCAGCGAAGAATTTATAAAAATGATACCTACTTATTAAAATCTGAAATATTGGGGATCTGTATTCTCACCTCCTGTGATATGTCCCAATTATTATTATTATGACTTAATTTAACAATGTTAGATGTACAAATGCATTCCTTCCTGATCTAATATCACGATGAACACATCTATAATATAGACAAAATATGGTAGTATGTGGCCTGTCCACATAAGACCTCAGTATGGACCCCCACATACCATTTCAATAGTCTATGAAAATCATCAGAAAGTACTGAAATAAAATGAGTTGTGTATGTAAACCTACTATAACAGTTGATGTTTGAATGATCACTCCTAAGTAGCCTTAACTATATAGTTTATATCCTGCATAGGATACAACAGCCAGACAGATTCCAAAGGTTATGGACATCTTTCACATACCCAGACTGCTGAGAGCTCAAGCAGGGCTGGAGAAAATTGGTGGTCTGGGCTCCAAGCCTTTTAAAATTTTTGTGCCATCTAAAAGAGGGAGACTAGAATCAATGCTTGGTAAATAATAATCAGTGTCCTCATGCTGGCAAACAAAAAGCATATAAAAATAAGCTGAATGGAGTGAGGGAGAAGCTTCTGTAGCAGCAATCATTCGAACATCTAGTGTTATGGTAAGTTTACTTAAAAAAACATACTATGTTCATCTTTTTATCACTGCTGCAGTAGCCTTAACTATATGGGTACAATACTGTAGCTTATAAGGTTCAGGAGGAAGGGAGATTAGCATCCAGAATCCCTGGAGAATACTCCTAGCAAAGCCTGTTGTAAACCTTGAAAATAAATCTAGTTTGCAGTGCTTTGTAAAAGTATGTACAGAGGACCAAGTTGCTGCTTCTGTAATACTTCTAGATTCTACCCCTTTCCAAAAAGCTAATAAAGAAGCCAAGACCCTAGTAGAACTTGTCTTGACTCTGCCTGAAACAGATATGTTGTAGTGGGAATACCAAAAGCAGCTAGCATGGTACAAGCATTTGGAAATAATCTGCTTTGACACAGGTTATCCCTTTTTTCTTACCTTCGTAACAAATGCACAACTGATCAAAATTTCTGAAGGTTTTAGTTCTGTCAAGATACTATCTCAGCTGTCAGTGAGCATATGAAGAATCCTTTCTCTCATTTTTAGGTTCTGGAAAGAAGACGTGGAGAAGGGTAGTTTGGTTTAAAGTAAATGCAGATACCACTTATGGCATAAATAAAGAATTAGTTCTCAAAGAAACACTATCTTTGTGAAAAATGAAATAAAGCTGACCCACCAGGAAGGCTTGCAATGCAGACACTCTTTTTGCAGAAGTCAGAGAAATCAGTAACACTGCTTTCCATCAGCCTGACGAGCTGGTTCAAATGGAGAAATATATATTTTTTCCAAAACAAAAGTAAGATCTTAAGGAGGAACCACCTGTTTTCTAGGTGGATGGGTATGCAGAATCCTTTTCAAAAACATCTTGACGTGTGTATGCATTAAAGAGGGGGAAGTCCATGGATAGACATGCAGAAATGGATGACAAATGAACCATGACAGAGGAGTAAGAAAGGCCAGAGGATAATAACTCAAACTAATATTGTAGAAAAAGAGAAATACTAGCCTTAAAATGATCTTATTAGTATTGCACCAACTGTAAATTATTTTCAATTTGCCAATATATGATTTCCTAGTAGCAGGACTTTTTACCTCCTTTAATGCCTACTGCACATCCTCAGAAAACAGATGACTAAAAGGTATTAAAACTATAAGATGTAGGTTGTTAGTTAGTTGAAGCTGTTTCAAGCTAGGGAGTATTAAACAACTGCCTGTCTTGTTTGAGCAGGTCCAGTCTGTGATGAAGCATAATTTCCCTTGGCAAAGAAAGAAGGACCACTGTTGCCTGAGCCAGAAGGGAGTCACCACAGTAATCTTTAGAGAGTCCTTCATCTTCTGAATGACTGGATGTCAATAGAAAGGGCATAAAGGAGCATTCCTGTCCATGGAAATGAGAATGTATCTGTTTTCAAAGCCTGCTTGCAAGGAGTTCTGGAGCAGAATTTTTGCTGGTTGTTTGTTGTGAATGGAGGCTAATAGATCTAGCTGAGGTGTTCCTCATAGATGGATCAAATCCTTGAAAACCCCTGATTCAATTTCCATTCATAAGGGTCTGTTCTGGTGCTGGTCAGCTTGTCTGCCATGTTTTCCTCTGATGAAGTCTAAGACTCCTGTAGCATGAGATTGTACCGAATAGCTATATTCCAGGCTACCATGACTAGTCTTCACAAAAGATAAGATCTGGGACTGCCCTGTTTGTTTATGAACCACATTACATTGTCTGTAATTACATGCCATTGTCTTGGAGACCACAGATGGTTAAGAGAGTTGAGTATATTTATAACTTCAAATACCTCTTTTATGTTTGCTGTTTTGGGCTGTCTTTTTTATTCCAAAGACCTGATACTTTTACATCCAGAAATACAGTTGTTACAGACTGTATTGACACTGGAAGAGAGAATGGGAGACGGATTCCAATAAAACTGATCTGTCCACCAAAAATCAAAACTGTAACCTGTAAATTAAGTGGGTGTTGATGCAGGACCATACAGACTTTAGGTACCACATGAATATTGTTCATGAGAAGTCTGAGGAATTATGAGAGGCATAGATGCCATGAATCCTAGCATCCTGAGAAATTTCCTTGCTGACATGCTAGTCTGACTGGAGAAACTCTGAAATAGATTCAGATATAGATCTATTTTTCCCTAAGGAGGAAAGATCTTTGAGCTCACATATTTAGGAGACACTCCAGGAATAAGATCTTGTGGGAAGGAATCAAACAAGACTTTTGAATGTTTTCTTGGAATCCTAGTCTGTTAAAGAGATCTTTTACCCAAGAGAGAAATTCCTGATATGGCACAAATAAGCAATTCATCTAAATGAGGAAAATGTAGATAACTTGTAGTTAAATGTTAGGCAAAAATGAGACTTTAACAAAATTGGCACATCCCTAAATTATCATGGAACCTTGTTCTACATTCTGTAAATGTTGGTAGTGTTTGCAGTTTATTTTCTATGCTTTAAAAATAAATTAAAATGCTGAAATGCTACAAATTGAAATAACATTAAAATATTATAACCTATAAAATGATGGCCTCCCATTAAAATAAAATAAATAACTATAAGTAGCCATTTTATTATTGGCATTGCCATACCTCTCAACCTCTTATCCCAAGAAAACTGAACAAAGCCTGACATAATGGGGAGACAAAGACCCAGAAATAAGGATAGATTTTAAATATTGCTTTTACAAACTTAGAAAGTTGCTAGAATAACAGGGTTTGTGTTAAATTGCATTTTCTGAAGGATATGATGTCTGTTTCTCATTATTTAGTGGGCCGGATTCACGAAGGCTTGCACGGAGTCTAAGAGTAGAGTAAGACTCCAGCAAGCCAACATGTCTGCCGAGCAATCCAGGAACAGCCTGCAAGAGAGCTCCTAAAACGACTCTTGCACGGACAAGGCTAGTTTATGCAAATTACCTCATTTGCTGCTGAAAGCTATGCAAATGAGGTAAATATGCAATCCAGGAACCACTAACCTGTCCGAGTAAGAGCAGTGTTATTTGCAGAAATGTACTCGGTTGGCAACTGAGTACCATTCTGCAAATAGCAAAACGGAGCCATGACAGCTCCAAATAAAGGAGGCATCCAGTTGAAGAAGCATGCCAGTGGCCAAATATACGGCCATTGGCATTTTTATCCGTTGCAAAATAAAAAAAATATTTTTTTTTCCTTTGATCTTGGATGTTTAAGCATAGCGCAGCGCAAATGTGCAGCACTCTAAAAATCAGAAAATCAAAATTTAAAAGCCACAAATATGGCTATAATTCAAAATATTCATCTGCCATGCAAGTGAATGGCAGGCTGAAGACAACATGGCTACTGTGTAGTGGTTGCTAAGGGGGGAAGTTCAGTCTGAGAGATGTAACCAAGCATTAGTAGGCAATCCTATGCAAATGAGGATAAGGATAGTGAATCCCAATTTTTCCATGTCCCTAGAGTGTAAGAGTAGGATAAGGGGAGTAACAGAGTAGAAGATGGGTGACATCATGAGGAAGTATGTATCAAAAAGACTGTAAGCTTATTGGAGCAGAGTGGCATGTGTTTGCTGTGAGTTGCTCAGGACTAAAAAAGGTATGTCTACAGTTGTCTAAACTGAAACCCAGAAACCGAAGGTGTATGCCTTGGCTATCACTAAAGTTTCTTGCAAAGCTGCTTACACTGTGTGCGTGCTTGTGCGCGTGTGTAAACCCATCTAAGCCTGTGTGCGCATGTGTAAGCCTGTGTAAGGCCGTCTAAGCTTGTATACATGAATGTGCACCCGCCTAAGCCTGTGTAAGCTTGTGTAAGCCTGTGTGCACGCGTGTGTGTGTGTGTTTGCACTTGTTTGCACGGCGCTGCCCCCTGTGGAAACAGAAAGGGAAAAGGAAGGAAAAGAAGTAGTAGGAAGTTAACCAAGGAGAACTAGCAGAGCTGCCAGGTGAAATCAATCAGAATCAGCCAATTACACAGGCAGTACATTAGCCCAGCCCAGCACTTAAAACTCTGCAAACAACATTCCCCCATGATATTCTCAGAAACACTGCAACACTGCAGTCAACAAAGAGAAGTGAAAACTTAAAAAGCTTAAACTGAGGCATAAAAATGTTAGGGGCTGACATTGCTGTTATAAGGCAACATGTTGAGGGTGATGCCATTGCAAATGCTGTTGAGCAACCCACAGTGAAGAGATGGCGAACAGTGTACAGACCCAGGGTAACATACCAGGGGCTACATGAGCTGGAGACAGTGGAGCACTATAGAGTGGACAGAGAGCTCCTGCAACAAATTGTTGAGCTGTGCAGGCCACACCTCACACACAGAACCAACAGAGGGGAACCCATCCCAGTGGAAACCAAGGTATGTGTTGGCCTAAGAATACTAGCAACAGGTACCTTCCAGAGATCAACTGGTGATATGATGGGGATTTCACAGGCATCAGCATCAACTGGGCAACTGCACCAGTTCCTGAATGCTATGTCAGCACATGTCGGTGATCATGTATATTTCCCCAATTCCCATGAGGTATTGGCCAGCAATATGCATCTTTTCCAGCAAATAGCGGAATACTCTGAGGTAGTGGGTGCAATTGACTGCATGCACATACACATCAAAGCACCAGCTGGTGAGCGGGGTAGGGCCTACATCAACCGCAAGGGCTTCCACTCCATCAACTTCTAGGTCATGTGTGATGTCCAGGGCATAATACTGAATGTGTGTGCTGGCTGCCCTGGAAGCTACCACAATTCCCATATCTGGCATCTGTCACAGCTGTACCAGACATTTGCCAATGGGGACATCCCTGACGGTCACCTAGCGGGGAATGCTGAATACACACTGGAGCCATGGCTGATGACACCCATCAGAAATGCACACACACCTGAACAAGAACTCCATAATGAGGCACACACACAAACACGAAATGTAATCGAGCATGTGTTTGGGATGCTCAAGTCACAGTTCTGGTGCCTGGACACATCTGGTGGAGCCTTGCAGTACTCACCAACTACATGTACCCAAATTGTCATGGTATGTGCCATGCTACACAATATTAGTATACTAGCAACAGGTACCTTCCAGAGACCAACTGGTGATATGATGGGGATTTCACAGGCATCAGCATCAACTGGGCAACTGCACCAGTTCCTGAATGCTATGTCAGCACATGTCGGTGATCATGTATATTTCCCCAATTCCCATGAGGTATTGGCCAGCAATATGCGTCTTTTCCAGCAAATAGCGGAATACTCTGAGGTAGTGGGTGCAATTGACTGCACGCACATACACATCAAAGCACCAGCTGGTGAGCGGGGTAGGGCCTACATCAACCGCAAGGGCTTCCACTCCTTCAACTTCTAGGTCATGTGTGATGTCCAGGGCATAATACTGAATGTGTGTGCTGGCTGCCCTGGAAGCTACCACAATTCCCATATCTGGCATCTGTCGCAGCTGTACCAAACATTTGCCAATGGGGACATCCATGACGGTCACCTAGCGGGGAATGCTGGATACGCACTGGAGCCATGGCTGATGACACCCATCAGAAATGCACACACACCTGAACAAGAACTCCATAATGAGGCACACACACAAACACGAAATGTAATCAAGCATGTGTTTGGGATGCTCAAGTCACAGTTTCAGTGCCTGGACACATCTGGAGCCTTGCAGTACTCACCAACTACATGTACCCAAATTGTCATGGTATGTGCCATGCTACACAATATTATCCTGCGAAAACAGCTGCAGCAGGAACAGCATGGGGCAGGGCCAAACAGCCCCCCACCATTGCCAAGGCCTGCACAGGCACAGCGTGACTCAGAAGAGGAACAACCTGAGCCTTCCCCAGTAGGCAGAAGGAGGCATGCCCAGTATGCCTTGTCCTTGGCAAAGAGGCAACACATAGCACATGCACACTGGCTCAGTAGGAACCCTGGAAATGATACCTCTCTCTGACTTGCACATAAAATAAAAGGGATGCCTAACTTGACACTACCTGTTTCCAAACATGTATAGGCAGTGTAGTATGTGCATCCGACAGAGGCAGCCCTGCAGCACCACCTGAGGCATGGTTGCCATGTTTTAAGCAATATAAAGCAGTGCTAAGCAGATTTCACCAATATCTAGTATATGAAAACAGATTTGCTTGTGCAATGTTGTGCAAGGTCAGGGCAAGTTGAGCAAAGTCAGTTAAACATGCTCATATCTGCTTTACTGTTCCTTAAGCAGTCTGGTCTGGCCAGCATGAAAATAAAAAATAGTGACAGGCCTTGAACCCAGGATACTGTGCATTATAGTCACAGTACTGAACCACTAAGCCATGAAATTATTTCAGTGGCACAGACACAGCAGGACAATTGTACACTAATGCAAACACAAAGCAATGCTGTATCATGCCCCTAAAGAGTCAAATGGTTAACCTTCCCCACACGACTATGCAGACAGAGAACATCAGGCCAGGCGTTGTGATGTGGGTTGTGTAGGCTATGAAGTTGCAAGCTAATATACGTGACATTGGACGCTAGGATCTGTAGTACAGTAGTATGCCTCAAGCCAGTACGATAGGCAACAGTACAGACTGTAATGGTGTCCTGTACATAGCAGTGCAGACACAGCAAATGTGTATAAGTGTCAGGTGAAACCCACATCCAATGTACACCCACAGTAACAATCTGGTGTGCCCACAGGTAGAAATGTAAAAGAATAGCTATCCCCTCTGTATGCAGAATTGCTGATAAGTCTATGCAAAGTGTCTCATGGAAGCTCTTCAGGCACAGCATGATCCCTGTTGATCTATGACACAAAGGTGAGCCCTGCTGTAAAAATACAACTTGATTTACCATACACATATAGAATAAATGTGTATACTGTGAGTGCTCAGACACTCCAACAAATGTAGTTGATTTCATTCAGCATCACACTGAAAGGTCATACTGGTCATGCTCACACACTTAGGCTAAATACGGATGTGATAATAAGGGATCTATGGACAAATGTGTATAGTCATCTCTACTTCCAGAAACACATTCACAAAGTGGTCTGAAAATCCTGCTATGTGTTCACACAAACTGCCAAGGTCTGTGCATGTAGGTCAAAGGAGGTTGCCACTACTCAGCAGTCATCAGACCTGTCAGAGAGTACAACAACACACTTGTGATGAATTTGACTAGGCACATTCAGCAGCTAGAAAGACCAATGAAATACCTTAACAAGAGGATTACTGGTCTCAAATAGTTGCCTCATGCAACAAGACTGAATGTAACCCAATCTGTACTCTGTTGCATACTGTCTACTCAGGAGATCTCTGCCCAACAGACAGGTCCATGTCATGGTTACACTCAGATCTGTTCTGAGTTACAGCTCAATGGCACTAAATGTACAGAGCCAACTGATATTGCCAACATCCTGACAGATAGGGTCAGTGTTAACTTTACCCCCCTCTCACCCATGAAAGAGCACATGTCTATAATGGAAGACTGCAAAGTTGCTGTCATCACGGCTGCACAGGTAAAAAACACTCTCCAAAGCCAGTATCACAGCAGCCATGGGACTAGATAACTTCCCAGACTGTGTAGTATCTACTTCCCTCAAGTAAACATTAACATGGAAGGCCTGTGGCTACTGAAGTTTCCAGAGGACTTCAAACTAGGAGCCATCATTGTAAACACTAAAGATGTGGACATCCTACAAAAGAGCCTCACTGAGACAGATGGCTGTTGTCCAAGCCATGGGCTGTAGCTCAGTGCCAAAAGGTGCATTATCATCACCTTTGTTAAAAACACTGTAGCCAAGAACTACAACATAGGTGGTAGTATACTTCACACTGTAAGTGTGACAAGAGACCCTGGGTCACAGGTGGACAGTGGATACAACTGTGATAAGCACATTCCCACAGTAGTCAGGAAACCCATCTTATGTGGCACACCTCATCACAAAATGTGTCTCATGCAGAATAGAAGAGGGCATAGTTCCCCTCTACTCACCACTCACTAGAACTATAAAAGAGTATGCCACTGTTGCTATGTACCTCACAAGACAACTACAACAAATGGAAAGTCAGCAGCAATACCTCACAAAGAGCATTAGTGGGCTGAAATACATGCCATACACAGACCATCGCAAAATGCTCCATCCGTACTCCCTTGCATATCGCCTACTCAGAGGTGTTCACTGCCTAACATACAAAGCTATGTCAAACAGAGCTGTTGGATATGATCCACGTAAAACACTCACAATTACTCTGACCTTTGGACCCAAGACCACGAGTGAAATACAAAAGGAAGGGGTGTAGCGATTTACCTTATGGATATCCACACCTTCAGGTTATTGGCACAGCATGAGGCCTTGGAGACCATGCAAGTGCAACTAACATTGGGCAAAGCTGCCCATTAGATTGTAGCCTGCTACAGATAACGTACCTTGTCTCAGGAACCTCACTCAGTATTCTGGAGAACAATGGCAAATATAAAGGTCTTATCAAACACCATTATATGAGGAGATTACAACTACCCAAACATTGAGTGGGTGAATTACTCGTATACAACGTCCTTTGCCCAATGTGTCCTAGAGTTAAGAAACTCTAACACCCTGGAACAGCTGGTCAGCATGCCCACTAGAGGTGACAACATACTGGTCATGATCATCACCAACATGGGGTACCAGGGTTCCACAACAGAGATAAACCCCTTGCTATCAGATCATTAAGTAATCACACTGGACATCCACATCCCGCCTCCACACCCAGTCAATGAAACCACTGTGAAGACATTTGCAAAAGCAAACTGCAAACTTCCCAAGACCAAAGTGGAACGTTCCGAAGACCTCTTGCTATAGGATAATGGTACACAATCTGTAGAATCATTTACAAGTGTATCCTATGAGCATCTACAGGAATGCAAGGAATGAGACATCACAAATAAAGCCAAGATGCACTCCTCCAAAAACAGGACAACAAGCAGGTGTTTGTTGTCCATAAATAAGCTAGACAAGAGAAGGAGGAAATGAACACATGATAGATCCAACTTCACTAAAGGGAAGGCATCACTGATCATTATCAGGAAGAAACAATGATCACTCATAAAATAATCTATACCAGACATGTAGGTGTCAACTTCCAAATATGCTGTCAGCTACTGAAAAAAGGAATGACGTACACCAAACCAACTTTCATTGCCCACATCCAGGGGGACAAGTTCATTGTAAACTCCCCCCCATCACCTCCAAAAGGGCCTGTGTCCATCACAGAAGGATGCAGAGACCCAGACATCATGGACATGCAGGTAAAGACAGCCCTCACCAAAGCTAAGAACATAGCATCAATGTGACTGTATGTTGTCCCAGGCTGCGTCTTACACTAGGCCCATAAGGAACTACACCCTCACCTACATTCACTGTCCAGACTCAAGCGTACCACAGGCTATGTACCCAAAAAATGGCATACACTAACAGTCATCCAGCTCCACAAATGGTGTGCCAAAACAGAACCTGTAAATCATTTCCCAGTATGTCTACTCAGCCGGGTCTACAGATCTATTGAGCAAATTGTCATGGAACCCATACACTGAGACATTGGAGATCTCCAGACACTGGACTGTACACAACTTCGCCTTGTTAAAGGCAGAGCCTGGTTCCCAAACCTAGTTGACTTATTTAAAACAGTTACCATGAACATAGATGGAGGTGAAAGTAGTCCATACAGCCCACCTGGACCTCACTAAGGGCTTACCACACCATTCCCCACTCTGTCATCATGGACAAGTGTACCAGCTTGAACATTAACAGCTATGTCACAGGATGGGTGGCCAAGTGGCTCACAGATCAAAGACACATGTTCATAGTTGCGGGTGCCATGTCCAACTCTAAGCCAGTCACAAATGGCATCACACAGGTCTTGGTCCTGGGACCTCACCTGTTCAGTAGATACTGCTCAGAGGTACAGGCAAGCATGGCTGGTGTATGGCTGAACAGGTTTGCAGATGAATGGTAACTGTGGTCCATAATTGACTGTACAGCTGACACAAACATCCTCCTGAAATGTCTTACAGAGACAGATACCTGGTGTCAAAACAATGCCCTCAAGCTGAATGGCAAAGAATGCATAGTCATCCCCTTTGGGTAAAACAAAGTGCACACAAATTACCACATAGGTGGTAATCCAGCATGTACGGAGAAAGTCATTATGGCCCTGGGGACACAGGTAGATAGTAAACTCACCTTTGATGATCACATGGCCAAAGTGTTTAGACATTCCTTCAATGTAGGCCATCTAATGTCACCTAATGTAACCCACTTCGTATAGTCTGATGATGTCACCATCCTACAAATATACCTGTGGAAAGGATAACTCCCAGTAATGTGTATAGCATGTCGTGTTAATGTGTACTCCTGTAGTATCATGAAGTAGTTAGGTAGGGGTTTGAATCTTGCACTGGACAACTGTGTGTCTGTGTGTGTTTGTGTGTGGTCTCCTTTGGAAGGAGCAACCTTTTAGGAGAGTAGTAAAACACCTCAAAAGCGGTAAACTAACCTTTGTCAAGTCTGATGATGTCACCAACCTACAAATATACCTGTTGAACTCCCAGCAATATGTATAGCGCATTGTGTTAATGCGTGATCCTCTAGTATCATGACGTAGTTAGGTAGGGGTTTGAATCCTGCACTTGGTGAGTGTGTGCGCTGTATGTGTGTGACACTGTTGGTCAATGTGTTGTGGGTTTTGCTTTTACTACTGTATGACATATAAGTATGCATTGCACATGTGAGCTAGCTGTATGGCAGATACATATACGTACATGTTACCTCAATGATTGCATGAGTGGGAACCCTGCTTTCTCCAAGAACACAGCTGTCATCCTTGCCAGACTGTGCTGCTGCTTACCAGACCTTAGATCACATCTGTATGCTTGTGACAAGCCCAGCCACTGCAGTGATCCCTGGCCTAGGTCATCTGTGTCACACAAAGTAATTACGGTTCCTATTGGAATGTGTGTATGAGGTCTATGGCCAAGGTACATGTCAGACCTGTTCAAACGCAGCAAAATCTGTCAATGATGACTATTCATAACAGGTGTTGAACAACCTTTGTGGATATGCATGCAGACCCCTTATTGCTTATGTGATCCACTGAGAGATTTGAAAATACCTTTGAAAATGTGATTAACAAAGGACAGATGATGTAACACTTGGTTGCATGTACACATCGGTACCTGTTCATCATGTTGGTGACTACTGCCTATATGGTACTGTGGGGATAATATGTTCCGTAAAGGTGGATGACTATGCTTAGTTTGGCTTATAGCTTTACAGCATGGGTTTGGCAACAGGCATCTGTCTGTATGATACCCTTGTGGAGGATGTGTGTGTCATCTGGAGAATGCATTATAGGCCACAGTATGCATTACCAGATGTGGACAAACATATCCCTACTGTGATTACTTGTACCTAAGAGAGCTATATACCAAACAAGAGTGGTGTCAGTAATGGATGCAGATGAATACCAGTGGTTACTGGCATAGTATAGTACCTGAAGGATCCAAATGTTGCTGTGTGTCCTACATCTGTGTGTCGGTTGTCAAGACATCATCTAACGATTGGTTATGGTCAGGCTGTGGAAGTGATGTATATTACCAGAATGCAAAACAATGACAGATAGCAACAGTATCACACACAGCACAGTGTCAAACCATGTCATACTCACATGTGTAGTCAGGTTCCGAAATGTGTGTAGTACAATGCATACTGGCCACCAATAGAAACTATGGAGTGTTACTGTGTAATACAGAGCATGTCACCCTGGCCATGTGTCCACTGTGCACATACATGCAGACAGTGCACCTCCACCATGTTCACAACTGTACACCTGCAAATCTGTGCTACACACATCCCATATATACTGTCCACTCTCTAACACATGCTGCCAATACTGCACACATCAGCCAAGTGGCACGTGGCTGGACAATACACAATTGGAACCAACACTGGTGTAAACAACACTAAAATGACAATCATAGCATTAATGCATCATGCCTGCTCAACTACACCTTCAAGCATATCATTACACTGTACTGCTGACAACATGCTAACATTGCTATACTGCTATAAAGACACCCCGTGCATCAGCACCATGGTAGCCTGTTCCTGCATCGATGTTACAGATGACAGGAGGCGGCACATGTTTCATCATATGCACAAGGTGTGTTGTTGATTTGCCAGAGGCCTACAGTGAGCCATCCAATCGACATGTATGTGTGTGTGTGTGTGTGTGTCTGTGTGTGTGTGTGTGTGTGTGTGTGTGTGTGTCTGGGGCAAGAATACTGGAATGGGCCAATGTTCATGTAATATGTGTGGGTATGTGTTAGCCCTAGGTGTCTGGAGTATGTGTGTGTGTCTGCATGCACACAGTTCCACCATGTGGCTGCCATATATGGGTATTTGTGGGACAGCCACAGACTGTACCTGCGAGGCTTTACAGATCACAGATATGGTACCTGTGCCTGGCAGGGGTGCTACTGACACTATCAGGTACTAAGCCAGACTGGGTACTATCCCCAGAGGTGGATGGATGTACACTGGACACAGGTTCCTGCTGGGACTGTCCAAAGCCACGTGGTCTTCTAGGACGTTCTATGGACAGCCCACCCCCAACATTGATGGGGCTGGTACTGGCACTATGGGAGCAGCTGTGGCTTGAGGGACGTCCACTGCGACTGCCAGCTGCTGATGTTGCTGGCATACATCCACGTCGACGACTCAACCATCCCGCACTGTCCTGACACATGGACATGACATTGCGGAGGATATCTAATATCTCCCCCCAATGTCTATCAGTGACCTCGGTGTAATGACAGATGGCACCTGCTAGGTCACAGATACTGTCAATGGTGGCGGTGTTATGTGCCCTCTGTGCCCTTAGTCCCTGTCTGGTGTACCGTTCCATACGTGCCTGTGCCTCCATGACAGCATGGAACATGCGTGACATTGTCAGACCTGTGGCACATCTGCCAGTGGCATGATGAGCAGCAGTGCTCCTATGAGAACCCCTGGACATCTGCCTATGTGGTACCCTTCCAGACATTGGGGTATGGCTGCTGTGTTGGGATGCATGTGCCATGGATACCACACTGTCCTGGCCAATGCCAACTGTACGCTGTCCCTCAGCTATGGGCATTGGTGATGGATGTATTGGCAGTATGACTGTATGCATGGATGAGGTGGACAGCTGTGTACTGTCGATTGGTGGCCCAATGACAGACCCTGGCAAACATGCCTGTGCCTCAACACACCTATCATCAGTATCACTGTTTTGCTCAGTGACATCAGTTTCCCTGCTGCAGTGAACCAGCCCAAAGTCAGCACCTGTGAGAGGAAGACAGGAAACACACTTTACAACCTGTACATGATGTCGGCACACATACACACATGCACACATCCACACATGCACACATGAACACATGCACACATGCACACATGAACACTTGAACACATGCACACATGCACACATGAACACATGAACTCATGCACACATGCACACAAATGCACTCATCACTAAAACACACACACACACACCACCAGCAATCCAGAAGATACTCAGCATGCAGTGCGGGTGTTGGCAGCCCTTGCCAATAACACTATACATGTCTTTGATGCATGTGTGTTGTTGTTCAGTGATTGGCCTCACCCTGGAATGCACTGTGTACATGGACACGACAGTGCTGTGCAAGTATTCTAAGCTCTGCAATGTCCTGTGCACCATCTCTCACAGGTATACATACCATGGCTGGATGTGTATCTATGTGTCACATATATATCCATTTCTGATTAGAGCGTCTGTGTCTTCAGAAAATAATTGTGGACACAGGATTAGCACATGCATGCTATGTATACACACAGGATGAGTGGTGCATGTTTATCTGATGGAATACCATTGCTCAACATGGCCATTGTACAGTAGTTATGGTGAGTGCCAGACATGACATGGCATGCTACAATACAACTGCAACATTAAACATCACACAGACACAGTGTGTCATGTGACCTATACACTCAATAGCATTACAAGACATATATGTGTCACTTTGTACAAATGGTGATTGCTATGCATATTTTGTATAGGTGCCTATGTTTGCACACACACAACACTGAGGTGCATAGCAGGTAATGTTATGTGTAGTACTGTGGTCACTGTAACTGGATGGGGTGTACTACCATGAGCCATCATCATGCAGCATCATGTGGTCACTCAAGGCTACTAATGTGTGCCAGACCGGCACATACCATGCTGTACCGGAACTGCAGTACCATGGCTACATTCACCATTTCACAGCCAGTTGTTACATGAGTTTGTAAGGTTCACAATAGGGGACACTGCCTACCATGAATATGTAATGTGTCGAAGAGTGTTGCACAGCCACATGTGAGGCATCTATCCCTCAGGTATATTATGTGTGCTGTGTGGATGAAGTGTGGGATACTGTAGTGTGACCTTACAGCGGGCGTCTGAATACTCCATGTGTAGCATGTTAACGTGTACTGCATATGACAATGTTGTGTATGTTGTGTGCATGTGTATCGACTCTGCCTATCCAATGTCCACATCAGTGTTGCCACAGTTGTGTGGAATGCTCTGTATATTGTATGTGTTTTAGGCAGCTACCCACATTACTGGGATGTGCATAGTATCACAGCAAACATGCACAGCATGCATTATACGTATGTGTGTTACGTGTACATGGCCTACACCTCACCTATGACATGCACATTTAATTAGCAGTATTAAAGGTAGAACACAGTCACCAGCATGGGTCGGCTGCCTTGCTGTCACACCAGAGGGACTTACCAGGATATGAGACACTTTGTCAGTGGCAACAACTGTGGCATTGCTACTGTGTGTTTGCAATCGTACAGTAGTACAATGGTTGACAGCCACAGGCCTACAGATTGTATTCCTAATTATTACTATTGCACAACACTAGGCACCACATCATCTAACTACACAGTACACATCTCACATAAGCATGCTCTAACAATAGAGGTAACAGTAGTCTACAGCTATGCCATGTTACCTGCACGATCCATGTCAGCTTGCTGGGTGACTCTGGCCACCATGATGACACATGTTAGTTGTTGGGATTGTTGCTGGCCAGGAGCCACCTGGCTCAGAAGCAGCTCCTCCACTCTGGTGAGGGGGGGGATGGCTACCCCCCCACCTGTGGCAAGCTGCTGTCTGTGGATATCAGACGCATGCTACCAGACATGTCTAATTAAATCACTGCAGTGATGGCGTACCTGCTCATATGTCCGGTTATGCATGCCTATGTCATTTACCCGACGGACAAGCTCTTGCCACAGCACAGTCCGCTCATGCTGGTCCTGACTGGTTCTAGAGAACAGCAGGGCATATTGCTGCACCAGGCTGGATGTTATAACCTCTTCCTCTGCCGTGCTATAGGTGGGATTACGATGGTGGGACATAACCCTGGAAGACAATGAAACAATATGTGTGAGCAAGTCATGAGGCACATGTATATTTCTAATGTACAGACATCAATTAACTGCCATATATAGCAACCTATTGGCTATCAGGAGATACACACTTTCAATACCACTTGTCAGTACTCAACCCACAACTGCCTGACAGTGCCTGGCACACTCTATATATCAAACCACATTTTGCACAGCAACAAACTTACAACAGTGTGTAATACTATACAACACTACATAGCACACTGTATGCGACACAATGCACAACCTAGACACAGGAGATATATATGCTAATGCATCATGAAAAGTGTAATCCATTACAATGATTGTAAATTCCAGCGACAGTATCACCAGCATACCACACTAGTCATTGATGGCAGACCCCTGCCTAACATATGTGCACATTCGTGAATATAGGTGGCATACTGCTGTACTACACTATACATGTTGCTAGATACACAGTTATATCCTGTAGCACACATATGACCGAGGCCATGGTACAGGCATACACACACAAACACATCAGACATACATACCAGACACATAGGTATGGCAACACAGTTGATCTTTACCTGTGTACCTTACAGTACTGTGTGTCAGTAGTTACGAGACCATATGCCTGAGGTATGTAAAACACATGGAACAGTGATTCCAATAAATGTGGACGTACACCATACTGTGCTGTTTAGCCATATAGCTTCAGGTAGTACTACAGTTCATACAGGAGTTGGATTCGCCAGCAGTAACACTCAATAAGCATGCATGTACTGCTTTAGCCTACAATGGGCATCCCAGTCAACAACAAGGGACTATGTCAGAACGTATGGCATACTGCTTTTTCTGCCTAGCAATTGTATACACATCTTTTGCTGGGATCACAGCTAGGACACATAATACCATGACAGAAACAGTTTCCCACTAAGCTATCACACATAAACCAAACTCTGACACATTCACCAACACATTCACCATCACACGCAGCCAAAGTCACATAGCAATTATTGCAACAAGTACATGTGGGTGTGTATCACTTCATAGGTAGGTAACAGGCTATTGGCCCTAGGGCCTATAGAAGCCTAGCCATACACTACCCTGGCCTTTGACATACAGGTTATTGCATTTCACGTGGCCCTGTTAAGCAGAGACACAGAGGTGATTGCATGGGTGTATTCACTATCTCCTATACAATCTTCATGAATATTTATGACGACTGCTAATTAGGAGTTTTGTTTGCTATGGATAGTTGGTTTGTTCCAGAGTATGGGATGCCTCTGAGATGGGAATCTATCCCTCCAGTATGTGCTGTTTATTGTGGTCAAAAGGTTTGGGTCCCTAGAGCATGTAGCTCGTAGAGATTGTGATCTGTTTACGTGCAGCATGCCCAACAGCTCTGTTTTTTACATAGCTTAGTATGTTAGGCAGAGGTCACCTCTGGGTAGGCGGTATGCGACACAGTGTAGTTGTGGGTTTGTGAGATGGACTGCATAGGGCATCTGTTTGAGGCTGGTATTACTCTTTGTGAGGTATGTCTTTGTCGTTTCCAGTTGCTGTGGATGTCTTGTGAGGTACATACCACATGGGGCATTATACTCTATAATGGGTTTGTGTGTGATGAGTAGAGGGGAACACTGACCTATATTTCCCTGGACAACACCCCTTTTGTGATGAGGTGTGGCAGGTAGACAGATTACATGACTAGTGTGTCACTGTGATTATCAAAGGGGAGACTACTGTCCACCTGTATCCCATGGTCTCTTATCACACTTTCGGTGTTATGTAGACTACCACCTATGTGGTGTTTCATGGGTACGGAGTTTTTTCCAGAAGGGATGCCGATGCTGTTTAAACATTGAGCTTGAGTCCATGGCTTGTCACCAGGCATCTGTCACAGTAAATATGACACTGTCTTTCTCTCTCTCTCTATACATATATATATATATATATATATATATATATATATATATATACATACATACACATAAATATAAACATACATTGGTGTACATATAAATATACATATAGGCACATATATGGTCCACCTTTCATGGTGGGAATATCAATTATGCGAAGGTTGCGAGGTATACTGTTATGTACTAATATTGCACAGTGTTGTGCGGAATGCATTGAAGGTGTTCTTAGCACATGTAGCTTTAGCAGGCCTCACTGGCTGCAACACTGCAAACCTGACAATTCATACCACAGCATTTACCCACCACATGTCATATACCAGCACTGTATGCTGCCTTGTTTGCCACACACTACAACCTACATAGAAGTATGCACATAACAACCTTCAACAACATATATATATATATATATATATATATATATATATATATATATATATATATATATATATCCACCCTTCACAAACAGTTGCAGTATGTTCCTTGCTCTATGCACATGTACAGATGCTAATATATCTGACACAGACAGATCTCTCCATATGTGTGCGCCATACACACACAAGGTCCACACTGTTGTAAGTCCATTGACCTCACGGCTGACCTGTTGGGCCTTACTGCAACATGAACATGTGTCACACGTGTGAGCACACAGTAATATTAGAGGGTGTAGATATAGCTGCAAATGCTAGATTAGCATACTAGCCTGGTACAGCTGTTACCAATGCTAAGCTACACGTTAATATGACTATCATGCATTTGTTACTCTGTCACATCCTTGTTTATATAACTGTATGCGCTACTCCCCCAAACAGCCATTGTACACACTACTGTACAGAACACAGATAACATGGATCAGATGTTTGACATTTAATGCTGAACTACATATATCACAGTCATATCCCACTGCACACAGCTACACGCTGATTTCTCCATGGCAGTAGTTATGCAGGGCATTTGTGCATAGATACATACTGCTGCCACATATGGATGATTCAAAGTATGTAGAGTACTCTTCAAAAACATCTACTACATGCCAGTAAATACATATCAGTTACATATCTTTACTTTGTATGGGTTTGTATTATTACGTTCCGTGTGTGTAGTAATAATTTTTTTTTATTTATATATATATATTTTTTTTATGTTGATTTTTTTTCCTGTTGCTGTGGCTGTTGCTGTTGTTGTTGCCGGTGTCTGTCTGTCTGTCTGTGTGTGTCTCTCTGTCTCTTACTTTCTTGCTTGCTCACTCACACTCTCTCTATCTCTCTCTCCGTGGCTGCAATGAAATGATTGCATGTGTGGACATCAGATACAGAGGTATCTGCACATGTGCAAGAAAAATAAATTTCCCACTAGAATGTGTGGTTCTGCTATCACAGTCATGTAATGTTCCTTCGCAGCAACAGTAAAGTTATCTTTCCTTGACATTTTTGTTATTAATACATTCCTATATATTGACATTCACACATTCTGCTGCATGATATATATATATCAGCAACAACCTGCTGTATATCTACTGTGGCCTCGTGGTACTTTGAGCCTGACAGTGAATTGTTTCGGGGTTGAGACTTTGACAGTAGTGTTTTATTTTTGCAAGCAGAACAAGGGCCCTTTAATGCAGCATGGCTAAGTAGCGGTTTTATGGTGGTTTCGGGTTGCTTAATGGTTTACTAGAAGCGGCGTAAGCAGCTAACTATCCATGCTTAGTACTAACGTCCGCTGTATAGCAAAGTCTTTACTTATAACCGCGAAAAAGGGGAGAGAAAATGGGGAGATAGTGGAAAATGAAAAAGGGTACAAGTAAGGAAAGACAGTAAGGAAAACAAGGCCAGGGATGTGCAGGACGGGTGTAGCTTCTTTCTAAGCACGCGCGACAACTATACAGCAGCACAACGTATAATAGTAATCCTTAGGGAATTTTGAAGAGGACAACCCCTGAGAGAGGGTAGGGATTACAAAGTATGTTGTAGGTGTCATTATTTCATTGTGTGTGTGTCCAGCAGACATTATGGGAGCGTGATGGGCAGCTATGGGCGGAAGTAATTTTATTGTAGGAGCAGATTGTTTATTTTATTTTTCATGTGAGTTAGGTATGAGGTATGGGAGTAGGAGGGATGTGGGAGGTAGGTTGGGGACAGAAACAGACAAAACAAACAAGGAGCGGAATAGAACATACTGACACATGGGGTGGGTAGACACAATTAGGAGGGAAGGATGTTTGTTTGAAATGGAAGAGCAGGCCTATGAATGGTGCAGATGGAACTGAGATCACCGCAGGCAATCACCACCACCTTCAGTCAGGAGAGAGGGTGGCTGTGCTGGCTGCATAGGAGGAGGGGCAGGCTCACCCATGAGTTGCGCCATTCTTGCCTCGAGCTGGCCTAGGACCAGGAGGAGAGGGCTGGGCTGGGCACCAGACCTGCTGGTGCCAGAGTGCAGGCCAGCTGAGGGTGGGACAGGTGGGTCCGCTGGGACCGGCCTTCCCATACGTTCTGTGTTTAGGTGTGTTTAATGACAACATAGCCAACAGCATTCCAAATTAGTTGTAACAGCATGCAGTAATATTCCCATTAACCTAACACACCAGAGTTCCAACAGTTGTACAGCAAGCATAACACATGCATATATTGAATGACAGTGGACATCCCAACAGCATGCAGGAATGATTGGTGGCAACAGGCCACCAAGATTGTGGTGTTTGAACAGGGCACATGCATCAAAGTTATGCAGATATTTATAAACCATTGGACATATGTCCCAACAAATGTTTTGAGATTACACATACCCATTGTGGTGTGGAATTGCATTGTTTATGCGCATACAGTAGGGTGTAAAAAGATACCTCCATTAACAACTTATATGAACTTATAGTTTACACTACATTCATATTGACTGCAGGTATATATCCACTACATGTATTATTACACTGGGCAATGTCCAGTATGTTGTGGGATGTGTTTTGCTAGTTAAGTATGTACCTGACCTGTATCTGATATACAAACTGTCCAGGATGCAGATGTTACTCTTACATATTTATATATTTTATTTATATTCATATGTCTACATATCTGGATGTGTTCAGGTGACATTACCAGTTAAATTTTAATATCCCCCTACATTTTTTGCAGCACACTGACATTTCCAGTGCACACAATTACAAGCTACTCATGTGCCAGATTTACCTATACATGCCAGCCTTGAAACTACAGTTGAGGACTGTATATATGCTTAAGAGATGCTGCCACTCTCTCTGTACTCTTTCTATGGGCCTACCCAAGTGTGGGTTGACAACGCGTAATACAACACTAATATTTCTATACTGCAAGAGTACATCTACATTTCAAAGATTGTGACACAGACACACTACAGGTGTTATACCTTTATTAATTAAGTTACACACTTTTCTTGTGGCTCTCTCATTTATTTGTTATTACAGTGCATGCAAACATCTTATTCAGGATGTATTATACCTTCATTTATGGTTTACAACACTCTTTCTGGCTCTGTCACTTATTCTATATAACAATACATGCAGGGAAATAATTCAGGACTTATAGCTTTATTAATGGGTTGCAACACTCTTTTTCAGGCTCTCTCACTTATTTTACATAACAGTTCATGGACACTTTTAGCCAGGCTCTCTCACTTATTTTATAAAACAGTACATGCAGAAAAATTACTAATCTGCCCGGTGGCGCAGCCATAGCAGCCTATCTGCATAGGCTTGCTGATTCGCAGCATGGACACCTGCAGCTGTGAAGTAAATGAAGTGCTATTGAGACATATACCTATCCATACTATTGACTACACTAGCAATTTTTACATACTTCAGTCCATGACTACCTACTCAGTAGTGGGGCATTTTGCATCCCACGGACCTCCTGTATCCATTGTTTCATTAGGTCCTGCTTGCGTCTCTTCAGATCTGCATGGTGATGTCTGACCTGCTCACCAATCCGAGGGACACCTGTGGCACTGGTGAGTTCATGTGCAAGACAGTTCCAGGCCTCTGCTTTGTATTCCATGCCCTGGAACTGGCCCTGCAGGAGTCTAGCATCATGACGATGGACTAGGAGCCAAATTATCAGTTTTGACTCCTCAATGCCCCACCATTGCGCTCGGAAGCGAGAGCCCTCTCCGACACCAGCCATTGCTGCCTGCACATGGAAGCTGCAACCAGTTATGGTGAGTATTGCCACCTATGGAGCTTATACATGCGTCATTTCCCGCACTTATTTGTGATTGGCCGGATTTGGAAGTTCTCAACTGAGTGCACACCTGCTTAGCACTGGGGAAACTTTGATTCATATGTATAGGTGTGTTGACAGTCCATGCACATCAAATGCTGTCATGGCTTAGTGGATTAGTACTGTGATTATGGTGCACACTATCCCAGGTTCAGGACCTGTCATTGCTTTTTTATTTTACTACTGGCCTGACCAGTAGGGGGTGTGGCTGTGTTTAGCCGACTTTGCTCAGCTTTGCCCAATGTTGCTCGACATTGCTCTACATTGCCCGATGTTGCCTGATGTTGCGCTAGTTAGCGCGGTGCACACGTCTGCGCAAACATGTTTGGTTTTCGCTAGTTGGCATGATGCGCAGCTCCGCGCAAAGCTATTGTGCTAGTTAAAGCAGTGCTTAGCTATGAGCAATTATATTGCGCTAGTTAAAGCAGTGCGCAGCTATGGGCAATTATTCTTAAATGTGCTTAATACTGGTAAATGTTGCTTAGCAGTGCTTCACATTGCTTAGGATAGGTTACTTATGCATTCATTAGTATGCATGACCATTTCACCTTCTTATATATATTTAAAATATCGTTCACTACCACATAGGCCATTTCAATGCATTTTAATGGAATTTAAAAGGTAAATGTCAGGAATTATTTTTATGCACAGATTTCCTAATGAAAATGGAAAGGGGAGTGGTGGGACTTGAACCGGGAATACCTTCTCTTTGTGCAAAGGCTCTACCACTACACTATTGCAGTTTGGCTTCATTTGCATATTAGTAGTTTATTATCCTCTTCGATGTCTAAACTGCTTACTGTAGCTAAGTAATGGGCACAACCGCGCAAATGCAGGCAGCTATTTCGGGAATAATAAAAAAAAATTGTTTTAACTTTTATTTCATTTGTACAGGGTTTTTGAATGTGGGGGAGTGTAGTGTTGGGGGTATACACATTTGAGTGGACTCACTCATATCTGCTGACATTTGCAGATTTAGGCACTTGCAGGGGCATGTATATTTGGACTGCTCGGCAGTCTGACATGCTTCCTGCACTCCTACATGCTCCGTGCTATCCTGGGAGTTGAGTCAGCACGCCCTCATGCATATGCATGATGCGCTGACGTCTAACTCTTAGATGGCAGTCTCCAAGTAGGAGGATTCCTGAATCCCCCCAGTGAGTTTATTCCTCAGATCATCCAAGTGATTTAATAGAAAACCATAGATTTTACGAGGAACAGACCAAAATTTTGAGGCAAAAATCTGGACAGTTGAGAGGTATGCATACTGGTAATGTGACTCATAGAAAAAAATATAGTAGTCCTTTAATCATGTCTTAGGAACATTTTATGTTGTAGAATGTCTGCTCCTTTTTGTCCAGGAATATCGTGCTATGGTTCTGCATTATGAGTTCATATTTACTGAACAGTTTATGAACATGGTACTGCTATGTGGCTTGGATTCACATAACGGCACTGTATGGACATGTAGTGGTAGTACTCAAGGAAGTCTCTATGCTAAGCATCACAGAGATAATCAGACATTTATTAGGCAGTGGATAGTAGCTGGGCACTGAGTAAAGTAATGTATACAAAAAGAGTGGTGCATAGGCAGTAACTGAACAAACAGGAGAACAGCATGTGGCCAATATGATAGACATCACAACTAAAGCAAGCTGGCACAGCTTAGTCAATGCATGTGCAGCTGGAGCTAGTGTTCAGCCAGCACAAGAGCAGCTGAGAAAAGCAGCCAAAAGAAAGACCACAATGGGTATGCACAACACACTGACAGCTGTGCTCAGCATATAAACCAAGGAGGAAATAAGAGATAACGCAGGAAAGGAGAGAACAGCAAACAAAGGCAGACACAGAAGGACAACCATAAATTATAAAAGGGGAGGGGAAATGAAGGAAGGATATATATATATATATATATATATATATATATATATATATATATATGTATATATTATATATATATATATATATATATATATATATATATATATATATGTATGCATGTATATATGTATATATATATATATATATATATATATATATATATATATATATATAATGTATATTCTTTTTGCAAGGTTTAGAAAAGGAGGACAGATGGGGAAAGTACTGATGGATTGCTAGAGCTAAGACAGAGGAGAAGGGCAGGTATCAGCAGTAGAAATAGATCATAGATACAGGTTGACAGGAAATTAATATACATAAATAGTTAGAACAGTAAATGAATATATATATGCATATGGTGGGTAGGTAAGTAGTAATGGTGAGGATTGGACAATGAACAAGTAACAGATAATAAAGCATAAGGGAGGAAGCTCACCACAGAGAAAATAGGTTGGGATCTGGTGTAGTTAGTTGCAAGGTTGGTACAAAAGGCAACAAACACAGGCATCATTCATCTGTGTGGCTGATGGTATGGGCAGGTCACATTTCCAGAGATCCAATGGCTCAGGCCTGTTTATTGTGTGACCCAATTAGTTGTGTCAGGAGATGTTTGAAGTTTCCTGTGTGGATATTCAGTCACCCATGCACCTCAGCAGTGACCAAACTCCATGCCTCATACCCACTGTCCATCTTCAAGGAAGGAACAATTACCATCTCTTGAAAAAAAGAGAGGGCACCTGTGACTCCTCCAGGTCATATGTGGCAGAGGTGCCTTCACCCTCATACTAAGAGGCAGATGTGGTAGTCACTACTGACCCAGAACCAGATGCAGATGGTCTGGGCCACTCTTTCTTCTCTTACACAACTATATAAAAGATAATCAAACACCGTGGCTTGGGCACCAGTTATTTGTATGTGTCAGCCCCCCCCCCCCCGCCAGGATATATACATCTTTGGGGGATCAACTGATTGCATCCAGCTTGCAGTCATCAGCAAATGTGGTCAGTCAAAGGCTCTTTACATTTGTCTTGACTTCAGAGAAGTATATTCCAAATAGGAGAAGTCCCAGTACAGAGTATTATGGGAATCTAACTTTATGTGTCTTATCCATGAGCCATTTGGCTATCCATTGGGTAATGTAGGAATTTATTCCTAAATTGATGAATTTGTCTATAGTACCCAACTGAGGCATTGTGTCACATGCCTTTGCAGGTAAAGATAGGCAGTATGCACCATTCTGCCCTAATCTGTGGCTCTAGTGACCTTCTTGAAGAAGTCCATCAGGTTTAGTAGGCATGGTCTGCCCTTAACAAAACCAAACTGGGATGAGTCCAGTGTTTGAAGATTTCTTATATCTTTGTTTATTAGGTCCACAATAATTCTTTCCATGGCCTTGCATATAAGACTAGTCAAACTTATGAGTAGTTCCCTGGGTCTGTTGATGGTGCCCCTTTGTGTAGAGGGATGACCGCTCCAGTTCTCCATTCCCTAGGTTCTTACATTGTTTTATATTATATGGAGGTTATACAACTTTTTACTAAAAGGTTTCCAACCTATTAACCGGTAAAGGACATGATTTTTAACTTTTTACTTTACATTCTATTTATTTTTAATAGGAAGTGTTCTACTATGTATTAAAATGTGGTATATTTCTTTAAATGGTTTTAGCATTTAAGTCATGAGCTCTTTTGGTAATTGGTTGTAGGTGTGTATAAATTCTTGTGGATAAATTATGAATGTGTATTCTGAGAAAGTGCCTGTTTGCAGGGTGAAAGCGCTTAATATTTGTGTTTGAAATTAATAAACAGTGTGCGAGAAGTTTGGAAGAGTCTAGTTTCCTTTGTCGGGGCAACCAGTCCCTTTTCGGTGTTTATTTAGTTGATTTTATTTATTTTTACAAATTTACAAGTTGATTTTCTGGGACCAGAAGCCCCATATGGATACTTTAGATGAGATTCCATCTGTGTTCTCTCCAATGCAAAGGGAGGAGTTCGAGAGAGTGAACTCCGAATTGGCTATTGAAAAAGGGGAATTGACCCACCTCATCGAGTTATTCACCCAACCAGAAGGGAGAGCAATGAACGGATGTGAATGTTTCCTTTCTTCTGTGTCAGCTTCAAAGGGAGGACACAATATGGAAAGGTTTAGAAAGGCCCCAGATATGATATGGATTCTGTTGCCAGTGTTGAACAGGATTTTGTCATCTGGAGCATGCAAACAGAACAAGCAGAATTGCTGAGGGCAAAAAGAAAAGGTACTGTACCTAAAAAGACTTACTCTGCCATGTTTTCTTCTAGTGCAGGGAGCTCATTTTCTGGCGTAGATAGTAATGGAGGTGGCAGCTTGCAAATTGACAATAAGGGTCAAGATTGCAATCTTAGGCAAAGGGGAGATTGTCAAGTGGTGGCTGGAGGGAATACTTTTTAAAGTAAGCTTTGAAAGTATTTTTAATAAAGTATTTGATTTTTCCAAGGG
Source organism: Protopterus annectens (assembly GCF_019279795.1). Taxonomy (NCBI): domain Eukaryota; kingdom Metazoa; phylum Chordata; order Ceratodontiformes; family Protopteridae; genus Protopterus; species Protopterus annectens. The sequence continues at coordinate 1,184,969,142 of NC_056731.1, read as the reverse complement.
AGTTAATGACTTTGAAGATCTAAGGGTGAATGTTAACCGGAACTATGGTAGCTCCCAAAACAACTTAATTTATAGCCTGGAAAAGAAACTGCTTAAAATTAAATCATTACAGTTGGACAGTGGGTATTTGAAAAGGTGTTTGGAGCTAAGGAAAATACCCCAAGGCCTTCGGTTTACACATTCCCATTTGGATTGGACTATAATGATCATATGTTTTCTGAATTTACTGATATGCTTGACCGTCATGGTTTTGAGTTAATGGAAAAAATGATTAAGTTTAATGATGAAAATATTCAAATGCTGAATAGTGAGTTCATGATATTGGATTTTGATATTAGAAATGATTTGATATTTGATCAGTGGGAAGGTTTTTATGGGAGGAAACTTTTAAATGTGGAAAAGAAATGTGTGAATACTTTCAAGCATAAAATGAATAAAACTGAAAGGGATAGGGAAAAGTACTTTAAGGTTACAGTGTACTTGATTAAAAGTGGTAGTTATAAACCTTTCACCAATAAGGGGATGAAAATTTTAATGGTGGGTAAAACTTGGGGGAAGAGCAACAAATAAGATGCAAGGGTAAGGATTGAAGAACTGGGAAGGATTTTCACGTTCAGCCATGGAACAAGAAAAAGGGAGACATGGATATAAGAGAACAGAAGGGAGGTTGTCAGAGATTTTCCAAACAAAATTTGGAACAGAAAATGGTCATGCAGAGTGACATATACCAGCAATAAGGAGAGAGAAGACATACAATGTCCCAATAGTAACAAAACGGGTAATGGTTACTTCAGGCGGTTCCATATTTTTAATTACATAGGGCATGACATAACCCGAGAGCACTTTTCCCTTTTCAGAAAGGCTTGAAATTTATTCCCACTAGAAAATTTGATCTAGTGGATTCTTTATTGGAAATAAAATCTTTTATTATAAAATTGAATTTAGCAGTATATTTTAGAGAGAGTGAAGGGAACAAAGCTAGTTCTAAGGGCAAGAACAATGTCTCAACAATCAAAAGGAAAAGTTGTTTTAACCCCCTAGCCCACCCTATACTTAACACGGTGAAAAAAGTAGTCACAAAAGATCTTTACAAATTGCATTTTAAGCATCAGAATAGTAAACACATACAGTCTAATCTAAGTAAGAAGGAGAAAAAACTTTTTGACCAGTTATGTGGGGATGACACAATAAGGATCATGAAGCCAGATAAAGGTGGGGGGATTGTATTATATGACTCTTCTGATTACTCTAGAGAAATGTTCAAGGCATTGAATGACATCATCATCATCATCTTCTTTCGGCTGTTCCTGTTAGGGGGCGCCACAGCGGATCATCTGTTTCCATTTCTTCCTGTCCTCTGCATCATGCTCTTTCACACCAACCACCTGCATGCCCTCTCACACCACATCCATAAACCTTATCTTAGGCCTTCCTCTTTTCCTCTTACCTGGCAGCTCCATCCTTAGCATCCTTTTCCCAATATACCCAGCATCCCTCCTCAGCACATGTCCAAACCAATGCAATCTCGCCTCTGTTGCTTTGTCTCCAAACTGTCCAACCTTAGCTGACCCTCTAATATACTGATTCCTAATCCTGTCCATCCTAGTCATACCCAGTGCAAATCTTAACATCTTTAACTCTGCCACATCCAGCTCTGACTCCTGCCTTTTCGTCAATGCTACTGTCTCCAACCCATATAATATAGCTGGTCTCACTACCCCCTTGTAGACCTTCCCTTTCACTCTTATTGGTACCCGTCTGTCACAAATCACTCTTGATACTTTTCTCCACCCATTCCACCCTGCCTGTACTCTCTTCTTCACCTCTCTTCCACACTCACCATTACTCTGAACTGTTGATCCCAAGTACTTAAACTCATCCACCTTTACCAACTCTACTCCCTGCATCCTCACCATTCCTCTACCCTCCCTCTCATTTACACACATATATTCTGTTTTAGCCCTGCTGACCTTCATTCCTCTCCTCTCTAAAGCATATTTCCACCTCTCCAGGGTCTCCGCAACCTGGTCCCTACTCTCACTACATATCACAATGTCATCTGCAAACATCATAGTCCACGGGGCCTCATGTCTAATCTCATCTCTCAACCTGCCCATCACCACTGCAAATAAGAAAGGGCTCAGAGCTGATCCTTGATGTAATCCCACCTCCACCTTAAATGTATCTGTCACTCCCACTGCAGTCCTCACCAATGTCACACTACCCTTGTACATATCCTGTACCACTCTTACATACTTCTCTGCCACTCCCGACTTCCTCATACAATACCACAACTCCTCTCTAGGCACCCTATCATATGCTTTCTCTAAATCCACAAAGACACAATGCAACTCCTTCTGACCTTCTCTGTATTTCTCCAACAACACTCTCAGAGCAAATATTGCATCTGTAGTGCTCTTTCCTGGCATGAAACCATACTGCTGATCACTAATCATCACCTCCCTTCGTAACCTAGCTTCCACTACTCTTTCCCATAGCTTCAAGCTGTGACTTATCAATTGTATCCCTCTGTATTTACTGCAGCTCTGCACATCACCCTTATTCTTAAAGATAGGTACAAAAACACTTTTTCTCCACTCCTCAGGCATCCTCTGACTTTCCAAAATTTCATTAAACAATCTGGTTAAAAATTCCACTGCCATTTCTCCTAAGCACCTCCATGCTTCCACTGGTATGTCATCTGGGCCAACAGCCTTTCCATTCTTCATCCTCTTCATAGAAGGCATTGAATGACAATGATACCTATTTCCCAGTTTCGATCAATGAAGTTAATATTGGGTACCAAAGAATTGATTCTTTCCTGGAAGAACATATATTAGAACAGTGGATTTCTTCAGACACATACAGAGCTTTAAAGATGACCAGTCCAATTATCCCCACCATCTTTGGCATTTCCAAGGTCCATAATGACCTCAAGAATCCACCTTTTACATTAATAGTGGCCAGAGGCTCTAAACTTACCCGATAGAGGTAGTTATTGACCAGTGGTTAAAGCAGGTAATTAGTTCAGTGCCATACCCGATTAAGGATTCTTGGGACTTTTTGGGGAAGGCTAAAGTATGAGATCTGATCTAACAACCTGATATTCTTAACCAATGATGTACTTAACTTGTTTTCAATAGTTCCTAGACAGGAAGGTTTAGACTATTTCCACAACAGTATCAGAAGGTTTACAAATTATTTTGATGATAAAATTAACTTGATGGCAGAAATGATGTCCTTGGTTCTAGACTACAGTTACATTTTTTTTTTTTGAGAGGGAAGTGTACAAGCAGGAAAGAGGAGTGGCTATGGGGGTCTCTTGTGCCCGTATATATATATATATATATATATATATATATATATATATATATATATATATGCCAACATGGTTATGTCAGAATGGGAAACAAATTGTGTTTTTGAATCTAAGTACCAGGCCTTCGTTAAGTTATATGTCATGTTTTTGGATATTTTCATTCTTTGGAAGGGAACAGAAGATGAGATTGTGAATTTTGTTAATTACCTGAATGGTTCTACCACCTTTTTGAAACTTGCTTTTAACTATAGTTATGCCCAAATCAATTATTTAGACACGCTTATTATAAAAACTGGGCTGGGATTTAACTCCAAGATTTTTAGGAAGCCCACTTCGAACAACTCTTACTTGGATTTTGGAAGTTGTCACCCTTTTGCTCAAAAGAGAAGTCTTGTTAAGGGGCAATGTATAAGAATTGCTAGGATGACTTCACATCAAGTAGATCTCCCTAAGGAATTAGACATTGTTGAGGAAATGTTTTTATCAAGGGGTTACCCACAAAATTTAGTAAAAGAGATTTGGAGTTATGTACAATCCCAATGGGAGTTTAAATATAAGCCCCTATTGGGTATGGGTTTACCCCCTATTATCCAAAATAATACAGATGAGAATTTTAAAATAGCTTTGGTGTTAAAATTTGGGCTTTAGTTAGAAGAGATTAAGACAATACTTAGGTCTGGTTGGAATATTTTGAGAACGTACCTCAAAATACATCAAATATGAGGGAGTGAGCCTTCCTTCATTCACAAAACAGGGAGGAATCTGAAGGTGAGTTTTGAACATGGAATATCATATCAGGCCAGAGATGGCAAAAATAAGGAGGGAACAAAGAAGTGTGAGAGGTGTGCCCAATGTTCTTACATCTTGGAAGAAAGTACCCTAAAACTGGACAATGGTATAGGCTCTAATGTGTCTTTTTTTAAATGGGAATTGTCAGTCCAAAAGTATAGTGTACCTAGCAAAATGTATGGGATGTCCAGGTTTTTATATAGGGAAAACACAAAGGTGCCTCCATAAAAGAATTTACGAACATTATTATGATATTGTAAAACACAATTATAATAATGCCCTGTTCAAACACACAATATTATGACCCCAATTTTTCAAGTTTAAATTTGCCATCTTGGACAAAGTTATGTTAAATCCAAAAGGAAGGACTTTAAAACACTCCTTGAGGTTAAATAAATGAAATGGCAGTTGAGATTACAAGCTTCTCACACCCCGGGATTTAATGAACATATTACTATTCAGCCTTGGATAACTCTAAAGTCAATGTAAGTTAAATGCCACTTTACACAATATTAAACTCCACTCTTTACATTCTTACATTATTTTATACTATGTGGAGGTTATATAAGTTTTTACTAAAAGTTTTCCAACCTGTTAACAGGTAAAGGGCACTCTTTTTAAATTTTTACTTTACATTCTATTTATTTTTTAATATGACATGTTCTACTATGTATTAAAATGTGGAATATTTATTTAAATGGTTTTAGCATTTAATTCATGAGCTGTTTTGGTAATTGGTTGTAGGTGTGTATAAATTCTTGTGGATAAATTCTGAATGTGTATTCTGAGGAAGTCCCTGTTTACAGGATGAAAGTGCTTAATACTTGTGTTCGAAATTAATAAACAGTGTGCAAGAATGTTGGAAGTGTCCAGTTCCCTTTGTGGGGGCAAACATTCCATTTTCAGTATTTATTTAGTTGTATTTATTTATTTTTACAAATTTATTTCTTGAAGTCCATCAGGTTTAGTAGGCATGGCCTGCCCTTGAAAAAAACAAACTGGGATGAGTCCAGTGTTTGAAGATTTCCTACGTCTTATGTAATAGACGTGACTAGTCTGTATACCAGCATACATCATTTAGGCATTAAGCTATTTTATGGGGGATAGCCCTAAAACTCAGTACATTAAGGAATAGTACATTTCTGCTTGGTCAACAATATCTTTGAATTCACTGACAAATTATATAAACAGTTACAAGGAACGGTGATGGGGGCAGCTTTTGCCCCCATGTATGCAAACCTTTTTATGGGTTTGGTTGAATTCAGTCATATTTACAGAAGTTCATTTTACAAGAAATATGTTGTGAATTATTTTAGATACATTGATGATCTCATGTTCATTTGTAAAGGTGGGAAAAATGAAGTAAATACTTTAACTGAATATTTGAATAATAGTAGATTCCTAATTAAATATGATGGTTTGCAAGAAGGTAATAGAGTTAATTACTTGGATTTAAGATTAGAAGGGATGATAGATGGACAGATAAGAACACAAATATATAGAAAATTTGATAAGCCTAGTCACATGTTTTATGCAAATAGTTGTCATCCCGCACATACAGTAGAAGCTCTGCCATATGGAGAAATTCTAAGAATTAAAAGACTATGTAGTGATTTGGAAGATGCCAAGATAGAGGCTTCCACAGTAAGTAATATGTTTCTAGAGAGAGGTTATTCTGAACTAATAGTTAAAGAAAGTTACAATAAAGTGTTTGGGCACAGAGCAAGAAATCCTGAAAGTAAACATGTGCATAAGTTATGTGCTAATAATAATAAGGGATGGGATTCACAACAACTTAAATTTTCTTATCAAAAAGGCAGAAGCCTTAAGGATTTTTTGGTGCATAGTGTCTATAAAAAAACAAGGGAAATTATAGGGAATTTGAGTTTGAATATAGACACTAAAGCCTGTGGTAAATGTTCTATTTGTCATTACATAACTAATACTTTTGAAGAAATAAATGGTAAAAAGTTTGAAACAAAAGGATGTTACACATGTAAAGGTGTGGGGGTAATTTATACCATAAAATGTGAGTGTAATAAATTTTATGTAGGAGAAACCAAAAGAAGTCTGGCTGAAAGAATTAAAGAACATGTCAGAGATATGAAAAATCATAAAATAGTTAGCCCTTTGGCAGAACATTGTGATAAACAACATGGAGGGGTACCTTTAAAATTTAAAGTTACTATTTTAGAACAAATTAATTCTAAATATATTAGTGAGAACAGGATAAAGTATATTTTAAGAAAGAAGGAATCTATTACAATTATTAAATATAATACATTGCAACCCATAGGACTTAACAGGGAATGCAACTGGAGAAGTTTTATTTAGTGATGTAATAATTTATGTGTTTGATAGTTAAAAGTAGGAATTTACTATATTAATCAATTAATGAAATTGATAAGTGTTTTAGATGAGTATGTAATTGATTAATTAAAGCTTATAATATAAAAGTGCATGTAATGTGTAGCTTAGTTACTCTGTAAAGGCTATTTGGCCGAGGCACTATGAGGTTACAGCGTTGCTGTTTTCGTGTTACAAAAAGTTACTATTTTAGCTACATTTGAACTGTATCAATTTGTTGCTGTTTTTATTGGATTTTGTATCAAGTTTGCTGCTGCTTATTCAGACTTGGATTTGCTGAATAAACGGATTCAACTAAAGAAGCCTGGTGAAGTAGAATTACTGAGATATATTGGTTCATTTTTTAGCAACTGTTTTTGTGGTTTACAATATCATTCATGGCCAGTGATATTTTTGTCTCCCTACCCGACATTTTTAAAGAAGTGGGTATAGAATTCAATACAAGCTACTAAAATTATAACTAATGCTGAACAAGATAATGCTAATATCCCTGCAAGTCAAGTTTTGGAATTGCAGTCTAATATCCTGAATAAATGGGATAAGAATAGATCAGATATGAATGTAAACTTATTTGCCACAATTGGGAAAAGGACAGAAGTGTCTATCTTGCCAGCAGTGCAAGAATTATGCGCGCAGATAGAGAAATCAGTTTACAAGGAAACATCAGTATTCTATAACATTCATAGTTTGCAGCGTTATCAAGAACTGCAAATTACACCAAGAGGTCTCCGTGCTGTTAAAAGTCCATCAACTCCTTTCCTACTCACAGATAAGCAGGACCGCTTGTTCCACGATCGGTGGATAGCAGCAGCTCATAAGTGTAGCAGTGAGTGGGTTGCTATCCTTATTGAAAGGGACATGCTTAAAAGGAATATGCATAAAGCAGACACCAAAAATTGTGTGTTGAGGTGGTGAAACAAACTTCTAATGCTGCACTTGAATCATTTCTGAATAATATTAATGATAGACTAGCTTCCTGTGAGAAAGAACTTCTCAACCATAAAAAAAAAAACAAATTGCAGAGAGACTTGCAAGATTATGATAGGAAGAAAGTATTTTTGCTTTCTACCAATCAACAGTCCACACATCATCATGTCAGAGTTCAAAGAGAACAGGAAGTAAAGGAGCAGCAATCCAGCTTCTATACATTGTCAGAAAGTGTGGCTTCGTCAGCGGACAAGCGAGAGGAAGAAGAACAGTTCCCATGTTTACCAGCTCCACAACAAGGGGAATCCTTTTGGAGAACATTTCAGGAGCCAGCAGGACATGGGGGGAATAGAGAACAAAATTACAGACCGTACAATAAGCGTGGAAAATGGACATACTAGTCAGGTATGGACTGTAAATCTAGATCCTTATGTTGTAAACCTGTCGAGGTATGCATTGAATGAATGTGATATGTCCGTTTTGAATAAGGGTTTGAAATTCATTCCAACGCTGATACCTAGACCGTATGAATTGAAAAGCGAGATTTTTAAACTTGTTCGTAAAATGCATATCAAGGAATATTTTTTTTAAGTAAAAAAAGCTGATAATGAATTGAATGAAACCAGTGATTCAAAATCTGATGAAAGCTTTTATTCTTGTGAATCGGAAATAGAAACAAATGCATATAGTAAATTAGATACGACTAATATCAAAGTTAATAGCAAGTTTATGTCACCTTGTAAAAATGAAAGTATTTTATGATTTAATACAGCTGTTAATGTAACATTGGATAAAGAACTGGTTGAATTTAATAAGATAGACAGAATGTATAACATGATCAAGCAGGAATGGTTGAGTTTGAAGCAATTAAGTGAAAATGAACATCTGGTCTTTAAACCTTCAGATAAAGGGGGAAAGCTAGTAGTCATGAATAATCAAGACTATTATGAGATGTGTCTGGAACACTTAAATAACACAGATGTATATTGCTTAGTGCAAGAAGCAAAATATTTACAGGCAATTAATGATTATGAGCGATTATTATATAAGGGAATGCGTTTAAATTATTTCTGTAAAATAGATGTAAATGAAAAATTTACTAGTAAAGAAAGTATTATTGCCAGATTTTATTCTTCTTCTTTTGGCTTTTTTGTTTACCTTTTTCCCAGTTAGGGTTCACCACAGCGGATCACCTGTCCACTCATGATTGTCAGTAGAGTTTTACGGTGCCAAGGTGCCAGCCCGGTGCCCAACCTTCCACAGAAGGCACACGCATGCACAGACTCACACCTAGGGCCAATTTGGAGTGTCCAATCAACCTACAGCATGTCTTTGGGATGTGGCAGGAAACCTGAGCACCCGGAGGAAACCCACATGACCACAGGGATAACATGAAGACTCCGCACAGAAGGCCACCCCTGCCGAGAATTGAACTGGAGAACCTCTTGCTGTGAGGTGGCAACACTAATCGCTGCACCACGGTGGCCGCCCTACTGATTACATTTCTACTGTGATATTTTATTAATTTTACTGTGTCTATATGTGTAACTGTTTCCTGCACTGAGAACAAAGTATTGCAATTTTGTTCAGCTACACTGCTGTGTAGTTCTGAATGACAATAAAGTTTTCTTTGACTTTAACTTTACTAAATCAAGCAACTCTTCTCCTAGATCATTTTTTTCTAAACTGAGGGCACAGTCTTTGTTCGCCATTGCCTTGGGCTTTATATAATAAGTTCCAGAGCTTCTTCCTGTGCCACGTTCTCTTCAGTTTCACCCTGTGTCATCCACTGCTCTTTCATATGGGAACTCACAGGCCTATCACTCCACGCCATTGACTATGTCAGAGTTGTCACAATTTCCGGCTCTTTTCCTTGCTGTATAGCTCCAGCTGAACCTCTGCACTGGTTCATGTGGGAGGCTCCAAAGTATCCTCATATGTCAACTGATTAGATGCTTCCTGCTCAACTGGTTTCTACTTAATTTGGATGTCTGTTGCTCTGTCCTGCTGTGGTGCTTTGTGAGTTAGATTTTTTTCACTGAATCCTTCACTTTGCAGGTACTCCATAACCTCAGTTTCTATTTCTTTAACTTCTCCATCACTAATCCTCTTTTCCTCTTTGTTTTCTTATTTTTGTATTGTAAAATTTTCCATTTTCCAGTTGTTTTTTGCCTGTACTTCTCTTCAAATATCTTTGGTGCTGCTCTTTTTGCATTGATTAGTTTTGCTTCCTCGTTTGCATAAATATTGCACCATATTAAATCTTCTTCTTTCCTATGTCCATATTTCTTCTTCTTCAGATGTCTCTTGCTCCTCTTGATAGACTTTCTACACTGAATCCTTCACACTGCAAATATTCCATAACTTCAGCTTCTATTTTTAACTTCTGTTTGACTAATCTTCTGTTCTACATTCCCTCTTTGTGATATTTTTTTTATTGTGAAATTTTCCACGCCTATATTTCTCTTTGAATATGTTTGGGGCTGCCTTTTTTGTACTGATTAATTCGGCTTTCTCCTTTGCATAAATACTGCACCATATCAGCTCTCTCTTTATTTCCCATATCCATATTTCTTTTTTATACCCTTCAAATGTCTCTAAATTTTGTTCTTTAAATGTTCACACTTCCTAAGTTGCTACACAATGTTTCTTGGTCTTTATAGTATTTTTTCATGAATCTGTTGCATTAATAAACACAAATTTTTATTTGAAGTTTCTGACAGTTTTTCTTGTGGAAGTATTTTTTTCTTTCTTCCAATTTCTTTCTTAGTCTCTTAATCTTTTTGTACATCTTTTGTCTAGAAATTCTGCGCTTCTTGCATAATAGTAACAACACATAATTTCTTTCTTATCCTCTCTAGTCTACTCTGTCATCTGTATGGCTCTTTTTTGGCTTATCAGTTTTTGTGGACTGCTACTACATTCTACATCAGGTGGGCCATGCTCCCCCCCGGGCCTGGACGAGCCCCATTTTAGGAATATTTCCGTGTCTTACGGATTTTACACTGTCATTTTTTTCTAGCCTTCATACCAATGCACCTACCAGGATTCTGCATTTTTTTTATCCAGGGACTTGTGCACCCAGCTATCTTCTTTACATTTTAACAGATTTTATTGTGTTCCATAAATACAGAAAAATATTACTCACCCCCAGGACGACCAATAGTGTCAGCTACTGGTTATTTCACACATAATTTGGGCTGTTTTCCACATGAATGTTTAATTAAAACAGTGGTTAAATTGCCAGCATATATTAAAGATTCTTTTGATTTACTAGGGAAACTGAAACAGGTATGCTGGCAATCAGACATGTACTTTCCGGTAATAGACGTGACCAGTCTGTATACCAGCATACAACATCATTTAGGCATGGAGGCGTTAAGCTCTTTTATGGGGGATAGCCCTAAAACCAGTACATTAAGGAATAGTACATTTCTGCTTGGTCAACAATATCTTTGAATTCAGTGACAAATTATATAAACAGTTACAAGGAACGGTGATGGGGGCAGCTTTTGCCCCCATGTATGCAAACCTCTTTATGGGTTTGGTTGAATTCAGTCATATTTACAGAAGTTTATTTTACAAGAAATATGTTGTGAATTATTTTAGATACATCGATGATCTTATGTTCATTTGTAAAGGTGGGAAAAATGAAGTAAATACTTTAATTGAATATTTTAATAATAGTAGATTTCTAATTAAATATGATGGTTTGCAAGAAAGTAATAGAGTTAATTACTTGGATTTAACATTATTTATTTTATTTATTTAATTATTGACATTTGTTAGCCAGGTTAGTCCAACTGGGCTAATAGCCCATTTTCAGTGGAGACCCGAGGAGAAAAGCTCCAGGTTACAAAAAAGTAATGCAATAAACATGAATCTCAAACAAGAATATTAATTAAAAAATTACTGCACAGTTAAAAGATTTGTACTTCAGTTTAGTAGAGGGTAGAGTATACAAAAGGGAGTAAAGTAAGCTTGAAATTTAACACTGAATGCAAAGTGCCTAATCTATTAAACAAACTATCCAAAGTCAGGTAGAAATCATTTGGAACATTTTAACATATAGTGGAGATAGGAGTGGTTATTAACCTAGGTTGGGTCATGGCAGGGGCAAGTCTTAGTGTTGAGAAGATACTGTTTATGCTCTTTTTTAAAGTATAGAGAGTGGGAAATGGAGCGGATGTGTATAGGGAGTTTGTTCCAGGCTTGGACAACAGAGCATTTATAGAGAAGTTTCCCAACATTCCTTTTTGGATGGTAAGGATCTAAAAGTTGCTGGTTAAAGCTACGTAGGGTCCTGGAAGGGGAGTAGTGAGATATCAGGGTGGATAGAGCAGGGCAAGAAAATGGTTTGTATGTAACAGTGTGTAATATTTGGAATTGTAGTAGTAGGAGTTTTTGGGGGAGGTCAAGCCATTGAAGGGCATTTAGGGCTAGGCAGTGGTAAGACCTGTAAGGAGAGTCTGTAACAAATCAAGCTATCTTGTGGTATGTCTGTTGTAGTTTGAGCATAGTAGTAGATTGGATGTTAGTTAAAGTAGGGGCTGCATAAAAAAGGGAGGGTAGGAGGAAGGCTTGAGCCAGGGAAAGTCTAGCGTTTACATTAAGGAACTTTTTATTGCGATACAGTAGTTCTAGTTTCTGGTGTGTTGTTTTTTTGATACAGTGAAGTATGTGAGGGTTAAACTTAAGTTCATCATCAATGATTACCCCCAGGAGCTTTGTTTGGGGTTCAGGTTTTATGATAGTGTTGTTAGAGGATGTAATGGTAAAAGTGGACTTGTGATGAGAGAGAGTCTGGGTAGAAACAGAAAGAGCTTAGTCTTTTTAGGATTAAGAGTGAGTAAGTTATCAGATAGCCATTTTTCAGTAGATGTAAAGATATCTTGGGTTAGTGTGAGAAGTTCAGAGACATTGCTAGAGGTGGAGATAAGAGTGGAGTCATCAGCGTATTGGATGAGGGATGCTTGTTGACATGATTTATGCAGTTCATTAGTAAACACATTAAATAGGAGGGGACCCAAGATGGAGCCCTGTGGGACACCAAATGGGACTGGAATATAAGGAGAGCAGGAAGATAGCCATTTTACTGATTGCTGCCTGTGAGAGAGATAGCTGGAGAACCGGGATATAGAGGTAGTTGAAAGGTTAAGATTAGCCAGTTTAGTTAGCAGCAATGGGTGAGATACTGTATTGAAAGCTTTGGACAGATCAAGGAAGAGACAGGATATGAGTTTGTTGTTGTCACAGGCTTCAGCAATAGTATGAGTAAATGACAGGAGAGCAGTAGTTGCGCTATGGTTAGGGCAAAAACCATGCTGAGTGGGAGTAAATAGGTTATGCTGGAGGAGATAGTTGAGAAGTTGTGAATGAATGCATTTCTCAAGTATTTTAGAAAGAGGGGACAGGATGGCGATGGGTCGGAAGTTAGATGAATCTGATGAGTTTCCACCTTTATGGAGGGGAATTATGAAAAAGGATTTCCAAATGAGAGGTACAGTGGTTTCTTGGATTGACCTGTTGATGAAAATAGATATAGGATATGCTATAGACACAGCTGCTAGTTTGAGGAAGTTAGAGGGGAGGTTGTCAGTAGAGGGAGAGCAGGGTTTTAGTTTCAGAAGAAGAGTTTTGATATAGGAAGTGGAAACAGCTTGAAAGGAGAAGAGGTTGTTATTAAGTTGGTGGGAGGGAGAGGGGATGGCAGTAAACTTAGAGTTGGAGGGAGTGAGTTTTTGGATAGTTTCAATGAAGTGCCTATTGAGGAGGGTAGCAGTCTCAAGAGGAGATGTGTTAGGGTAGGGGGAGGGGTTGGAGGGCTGGCCAGGAGAAAGAATCTTGTTTAGACTTGACCAGAACTTACGTGGGTTGGACTTGTCCTTAAATTGGGCTGAGTTTTAGTAATTTATTTTGTCTTTATTGGTTTGATTTTTGACAAGATTACGTAGATATTTGTAGTTTTGTAGTAGGAGTGGTTCTTTTCTCTTAAGCCAGGCTTTCCAGGCAGTGTCTCTTTTGTGCATAAGGTTTCTAGTGTATTTGATAAGCCAGGGAGCATAATTAGATTTGATTCTAATTTTTCTTGAGGGGGCTAGAGAGTTGAGGGTGTCTAAAAAATGTTATTGAATTTACTGACTGCATTGTCTAGAGGAAGATGCCTAAGGAAGGACCATTTGATGTTGGCTAGAATAGAGTTAAATTGAGTGGAATTGAAGTTAGTAAGTTTGTGACAGTGTCTGTAGAGGTGTGGTTTGAATGTCTGGCTTGAGTGCCTTAGAATGGAAGTGGGGAGGTGATCACTAAGGGAGTCTGGAGAGGTAGCTGGCCTATGGTAGAGGTTGGGGAAGTTAGGGAGTATACAGTCTATAGTGGAGCTGGAGGAAGAGGTGTTGCTGTAGTGGGTGGTGGATGTTATTATTTGCTGAAATCCATGGAGGTTTATACTAAGTTGAGGGGAGTCAGTTATAAGTTTGGACCAGTCTATGTTGACATCTCCAAGAATTAGACTTTCATATTGTATGCTGAGGGAAACCAGAATAGAATGTTTTCAAGGATGGGGATATTGTTACCGGGGGGAATATAAATGGAAGCAATAACAAACTTCTTATATTGGTTAAGGTGGCAATTGAGAATGAGTAATTCAGCTGAGTGGAAGTTTGGGATGGGGATGTCAATAGGTGAGAGAATGAGGCTGTTCAAGTAGAGGATGGCAACCCAACTCCCGTTTTTGGAGAATGTATCGGAGTGATAACTAATATAACCAGGAGGGAGAATTTCATTATTTGTAATGTGTGGTTTGAGCCATGTTTCGGATATTGAAAGAATGTGAGGAGAAGTATGAGCAATCCATGTGTGCAGTTCAGTGATTTTGTTAGTGAGAATTTGTATAGTTAATGAATAGATACCTAGGTTTTTGTATGAGGAAGGGCAAGGACATGAGGGAAGGGAGCGGCTGGAAGTTTGTGAAATGAAAGTGGAAGAGGGTGTGTTGTGACGTATGTGGGAGAGAGAGGAGGTGGTTGGACCTGGGTTGGGATGAATGTCTCCAGAGAGGAGAATGTCTGTTGTAAAAAGTATGTGTGGTGAGAAAAATAAATGATAGTTATAGAGTTTGAGTTTAGATTTGCATGTGGGTGAAGGGGTTAGATGACTTATTCGTTTGTTTAGACAGTTTAATGAAAAGTTGAAAAGCGAAGGTGATATGGTAAAGGAGCAAGTAGAAGGAGGATCTTTAGAGAGCCTTAAAGTAGGATAGTGAATATGAGGGTTGGGTAAGAAGGAATGATATGAGATTAGTGTAGAAAGAAGTATGAGAAGTGGAGTGATAAAGAAATGAGGATACATGGTAGGGTATGAGATTACTGGAGGTTTGGAGGGAGAGGTGAAGTATGGATAGAAATTTATATGATTATAGATGTGGGTGGAGAGAGGATGTGAGGGAACTGAAGGCAGGAAGTGAATCCTGACAGATGGTGGATAAAAGAAGGGGAAGGACTGGATAGTATAAATATAATTCACTGGGGGGGGGCGAAGTGAGCCCGAATGCAGTGAGGGTGAATGGAGCAGGGTAAACACCTAGAAGAAACAATCAGTAAGCAGGTAACTATGTCAGTCGAGAGGACAAGAGAGGTGGCGGGGTTGGGGCAGGCAAGTAAGATGGTCTGAGAAAGATCTGAAGGAAAGGGAGAAGAACAGTAGTATAGAGCAGAACTAGGAAATGGCAAGAAGGAAAAGTAGAAGTGCTGGAGGGACAATTCAGAGTAGGAGAGACGAGTGAGGGAGTAGGCAGGGGTTTATAGGCAAGCTAATAGATGTAATAGGCAAGAACAGGTAATTGTAAGGAGGAAGGAGTACTGGTGAAAGAAGGGTAGAAGAAGAAACAGGGTGAAGCCCAGGGGTTGTGCAAAAGAGTAGCCTACACGGGAGCAGCAATACAGGTATAATTGACTAGTGCACTTAGCAGAACATACTTTAGTAGTCTTCTGTATAATTATGGCAGGAGGCACCAATGGGAGGACTTGACTCAAGGTTTGTCCCAGCAGGGTAAGTCTGAGGGCTTTGCAGCTAGATGGACAGATAAGAACACAAATATATAGAAAATTTGATAAGCCTAGTCACATGTTTTATGTGAGTAGCTGTCATCCCGCACATACAGTAGAAGCTCTGCCATATGGAGAAATTCTAAGAATTAAAAGACTATGTAGTGATTTGGAAGATGCCAAGATAGAGGCTTCCACAGTAAGTAATATGTTTATAGAGAGAGGTTACTCTGAACTAATAGTTAAAGAAAGTTACAATAAAGTGTTTGGGGACAGAGCAAGAAATCCCGAAAGTAAACATAAGCATAAGTTTTGTACTAATATTAATAACTGATGGGAGTCAGAACAAATATTTTTTGTGTCCAAACACACTATTTTTTTGGATAAATTGCAAAAAATGCTTACAGGTTTTTGGAACATTGTAAGGAGGGAAGTGCCTTCACTTACAGATGTACAACTTAAATTTTCCTATCAAAAAGGCAGAAGCCTTAAGGATTTTTTGGTGCATAGTGTCTATCAAAAACCAAGGGAAATTATAGGGAATTTGAGTTTGAATATAGGCACTAAAGCCTGTGGTAAATGTTCTATTTGTCATTACATAACTAATACTTTTGAAGAAATAAATGGTAAAAAGTTTGAAGCAAAAGGATGTTACACATGTAAAGGTGTGGGGGTAATTTATACCATAAAATGTGAGTGTAATAAATTTTACGTAGGAGAAACCAAATGAAGTCTGGCTGAAAGAATTAAAGAAAATGTCAGAGATATGAAAAGTCATAAAATAGCCCTTTGGCAGAAAGAACATTGTGATAAAAACCATGGAGGGGTACCTTTAAAATTTTAAGTTACTATTTTAGAACAAATTAATTCTAAACATGTTAGTGAAAATAGGATGAAGTATATTTTAAGAAAGAAGGAATCTATTATAATTCTTAAATATAATACACTGCAAACCATAGGACTTAAAAGGGAATTCTACTGGAAAAGTTTTATTTAGTGATGTAATAATTTATGTTTGATAGTTAAAAGTAGGAATTTAGTATATTAATCAATTAATGAAATTGAGAAGTGGTTTTAGATGAGTATGTAATTGATTAATTAATGCTTATAATATAAAAGCGCATGTAATGTGTAGCTTAGTTACTCTGTAAAGGCTATTTGGCCGAGGCGCTACGAGGTTACAGTGTTGCTGTTTTTGTGTTACAAAAAGTTGCTATTTTAGCTACATTTGAACTGTATCAATTTGTTGCTGTTTTTATTGCATTTTGTATCAAGCTTGCTGCTGCTTATTCAGACTTGGATTTGCTGAATAAACAGATTCAACTAAAGAAACCTGGAGAAGTGGAATTACTGGGATATAGTGGTTCATTTTTTAGCAACTGTTTTTGTGGTTTACAATTTCCTGTGCCTTTGTTTATTTGGTCCACAATAATTCTTTCCATGGCCTTGCATATAAGACTAGTCAAACTTATGAGTCTGTAGTTCCCTGGGTCTGTAGATGATCCCCCTTTGTGTAGAGGGATGACCATTGCAGTCCTCCATTCCCTAGGTTCGAAGCCTGTCTGGAGGCTGTCGCTGAATAGAGATTCTAGAGAGCCTGACAGGTCATATTTTAAGCTATTTAGGAGGAATCCTGGAATATTATCAGAACAATGCAATGTTTTTAACTTTGGAGAGTGTAGTGAAGACCTGTTCTTTAGTGATAGGAGAGAAATGGCAGATGGTATTTTCTGGAGGGGTAATTGGAAGTAATAGAAGGTGTGAAACTGGAGTTAAATTTATTGGTCAATAAATTTGGTATAGGGAGTTCCATTGACTATTAGTTAAACACACTTTTGGGTGTTCCCCTTAAGGATGCATACATAACTGAAAAATGTCTTATGGTTATCATTAACCTGGGAGGCTATTTTTGCCTCAGTTTGGCTTTGGTAGACTTGATTATTCGCCAGAGTTACTTGTTGAGATTGATGAGGGAATGTTTTATTTTATTTCATTTTAATTTATTTATTTTACCAGTTAGGTATAGCCCTTCCAATGTTTGGATGGGAGTTTCTTTCTTTTGTTGTTTATACTAGGTGACCACCAAGGGGGCTTGTTTTTGGAGTTTGCCATACATTTATGTAGTTATTTACATGCATGTATAATGATTTTCTAAACACTTCTGCATGGGCCACAGTACTCTCTGAGTTTTGGGGGAGGAGGTTTGGAATTTAGCTTTGTCATTGCTTAATTGGAGGTAGTTCATAGGTGTGTGCTAGGCTAATGGCCCTGGAGCCTTTACAAGCCTAGCCCATAGTATTACCCTGGCATCATGCCACCTGACCTTAGTTCCCTGTGATTCTGTTGAGTAGAGTCACTGGAGTGATCCCTGGGGTGAATTTTCTATTTCCCATCCACTCATCAAGATTTCTGTTGAAGAGGGCCAGTGAGGTACTCTGTTTGACATGTATGGGAAGTCTATTTCATAGCACGGGCAGTCTCTGGGTAGTTAGCCTTGGAAAAGTTCTTACAGGCTCTGGGGTTTTGTGGGAGTTTGGTCTTTGTATTTACTTCAAGGGTGACCGCTTTGTGATCTGATCTGACTAGTGAGAACATTACAATAGGAGGGGTGCAGCATTCCCTCATATTTGTGAGTACCAGATTCAGGATATTTGCACCAGTAGTAGGTACGCAAACTAGCTGTTCCAAGGAGTTTGCATTGACAAAAGTCATGAATCTTTGAGGCTGCATAATATTGGTTGTGTTATGTTCATATTTGTAGTGGAATAGTTTAAATCTCCCATGAATATGGTGTTTGAATGATGTGGGATGACATGCTCGACAAGCCACGATGCTTCACTAGGGACGGCTTGCACATGTCACCCCTGGGCTTTTGGATATTGGCAAAGGCTCTTGCTACCCCCATAGTGCCTTTTTTAGGCAAGGCTCATAGGTATCACAAGGGATAAGAAACTAAGAGTAATGCTACTCAATGCCAGAAGTCTAAACCTCAAGATGCATGCACTCAAAACTCTCCTTAGCATGGAGAAAATCAATATCTGTGCAGTAACAGAAACCTGGTTCAAGGCTGCAGAGAGCACCCCAGCACTACCAGGTTATACCTTATACCATGCTTTTCGGCCCCAAAACTTGGACCGTACCACAAAAGGAGGGGGAGTATCAATATTCGTCAAAAATACCCACACCTCCAGACTGATGGCACAGCACGAAGCATCAGAGACTATCCATGTGCAACTAACAGTGGGTAAAACTGCCTTCCAGTTTATAGCCTGCTACAGACCACCCTCCCAAACCCAGGAACCCCACTCGGCCTTCCTGAGAACACTGGAAAATATGAAGGTCTCTCCAAACACCATTATATTGGGCAACTTCAACTACCCAAACATAGTCTGGGAGCATTACTCTAGCTCCAACACCCTAGCCCAAAGGTTCATAGAATTTATAAACTCAAATGCTATGGAACAACTTGTTACCACTCCCACAAGAGGAGAAAACATACTGGACCTGATCATCACCAACATGGGGACTCTATGCTCCAGACCAGAAGTGTATCCCTCACTGGTAAGATCAGACCATAAACTAATCTCACTGGATATTCACATCCCGACTCCACCCCCTGCCCTGAAAACCACAGTGAAAAACTTCTCTAAAGCAAATTTCACACTCCTCAAAACTGAGGTGGAATCCTTCAAAGCCCCCGGGCCTGTGGAAAATATGGCCCAGACCGCAGGATCCTTTATAAACGCATTCTATGAACACCTTCAGGAATGCATGGATCATGCAATCCCAAATAAAACCAAGACCCAATCCTCCAAAGGCAGATGTCCTGTCTGGTGGACCCAGCCATAAACAAACTATACAATAGAAGGAGGAAGCTACTACATGATAGAGCAAAATCCCCAAAAGGGAAGGCATCTCTGATCAGTATTAGCAAAAAACTACGGGCACTCATAAAATCGTCTAAGGCCAGCTTTGAGAGAAAAATTGCACAGGACACTAAGGATAATCACAAGGCTTTCTTTAGTTATGTTAGGAACCTGGGTGGGAATTCCCAGATATGCTCAGAATTAGTCCAAAATGACAAAAAATACACCGAACCCACAGACATTGCCAACATCCTAGCTGACAGGTTCAGTGCAAACCCCCACCAAAAGGGCAAATATTTATCACAGCAGAGTGCTGCCCCCCCTGACATCTCAGATGCTCAGGTAAGAGCTGCCCTCTCCAAAGCAAAAAACACAGCATCAGTGGGACCAGATGGTGTCCCGGGCTGCATCCTACATGAACTCCAAGAAGAGATAAACCCAAACATAAAACTACTGTTCAATCTTAGCCTTACTACAGGATATGTACCCAAAGAGTGGCGTACAGCAACAGTGGTCCCTCTCCACAAAGGTGGTGCCTCAACGGATCCTGGAAACTATCGCCCCATAAGCCTGACTAGCTTAGTCTGCAAAGCTATGGAAAGGATCATCATGGACCTCATAAATAAAGATATTGGGGACCTACAGACACTGGATCCTACCCAGTTCGGCTTTGTTAAGGGCAGATCCTGCCTCTTAAACCTGGTTGATTTCTTTGAAACAGTCACCAAGGCCATTGACGAGGGGAAGGTGGTCCACACAGCCTACCTGGACCTCACAAAGCCTTCGATACAATACCCCACTCGGGCATTATAGATAAGCTCACCAGCTTAAATATAAACCCCTATGTCACTAGATGGGTTGCAAACTGGCTCAAGGACAGAACCCACACGGTTAGAATTGCTGGTGCCATGTCAGACTCCAAACCAGTTACAAGTGGCGTCCCACAAGGCTCAGTCCTGGGACCTCTCTTGTTTGGTATATATTTCTCGGAGGTACAGGCCAACATGGAAGGACTGTGGCTGACTAAGTTCGCAGATGACTGCAAACTGGGTGCCATAATCGACTCTCCAGCCGACACAAGCATCCTCCAAAAGGGCCTCATAGAAACAGACAACTGGTGCCAGAGCCATGGCCTCAAGCTAAACGCCAAAAAGTGTATAGTCATCCCCTTTGGCAAAAACAAAGTGCCCACAAATTACCACATAGGTGGTAATCCATTAAGTACAGAAGAAGTAATTGGGGACCTGGGGACCCAAGTTGATAGCAATCTCTCATTTGACAACCACGTGGCCAAAGTGGTTAGAAAAACATTTTATATAGCCCACCTAATCATGAAGGGATTCACATCTAGATCAGGGGAGGTCATCGTGCCTCTTTACTCATCCCTCATCAGGCCCATAATTGAGTACAATGCCCCTTTCGGGATGTACCTTACCAGACACCTGCAGCAACTGGAAAGACCCCAACAGTACCTCACCAAGAGGATCATAGGGCTCAAACAGATGCCATATGCTGCCCGGTTAAAGAAACTCCAGCTCTACTCAGTGGCATACCGCCTGCTCAGAGGCGATCTGTGCCTGACGTATAAAGCTATGTCCAACCCGGAATTAATGGACATGCTGCACCTCAGAAAATCCAAATCCCATCGTGCTACACGCTCGAGAGACTTGAACCTCAGCACTGAAATAAATAGGACATGCTGGAGGGACAGATTCATAACCCAGAGGCTCCCTTCACTTTGGAATAAAATCCCAGTCCAGGTTAGGCAGAGTCCCTCATTGACTCTCTTCAAGAGGAATCTTGATGAGTGGATGGGAGATCGTAGGTTTACCCCTGGTATCACTTCTGTCACTGTTAGACAGAAGCACAGTATACTAACCTCGAAAAAGGGCATAGCAAAGTTAATTTAAAATGGGTGGCGAAAGCCAAACACATTCTGGCTAGGCTTATAAATGCCCTAGGGCAGATAGCCTAGTTTGAACCTATGAACCTATGAACCTATGAGTGACCCCAGTACATAGACGTTACATATAGCTAGCAAAAATATGGTATGGGACTTTACCTAAGGTTAACTGGACATGGAGTAGATCAAGTGTCATATTGCTTGACCAATCTTGAGGTGTGTTTACTTTTTATGTAGACTGATAAACCTCCACTTTTTCTCCCTTTGTGTACTATAGCTGGTCTAAATTTGTGGAAGACAGTACAGCCTTGCACTGCCAGGGTGTCTTTCACAGGTTCAAACCATGTCTCAGTAACTGCATAGATGTCAACACTCTCAAGAGTGAGGAGCGCTTCCACTGAGTAGAGCATTTCATTGAAACTCATAGCATTAAGCAGTAACACCTTTGGTTAATCTTGAGTAGAATTTACTATGTCAGATGGTTTGTCAGGTTGGCATTGCCTAAAAAGGCATTGTAGGGGTTGATAATATTTTGGCCAATATCTGAAAACTTAGTGGAGCAGGTACAGACCATCAATGGCAAAGCATCATTGTCTGTCGATCATGTCCTTCCAAGCTAACAAATATTGGACCCCTTAGAATGACACCAGTAATTAAGCCAGTTGTTAAAATAAATCATATTTGGCTGAGGAGGGGTTCAAACTATGAACACAAAAGACCATTTGAATGATATCTCACTTGGGATATGGGGTTTCAGGGCCATATATTGAGGCATAACTACAATAAGTAAGGAAGGGGGAGGCTGTGCATGACATTAAATACAGTTGACAGTGACAACCATATGCATAAGGGGTATGTGGCCATATTTATGTGTAGCCCATGTGTGGGTTATGTAGAAATATGTCATTGTTTCCTTAAATAGAATGTAATATATGCATGAACTGCACTTAAGGCTGATACAATCTGCAACAGGTAAACTAAAAATCTGTGGCTTAATCTGCAATATATGTGTTTTCTCTGACATGAAAATATGTGAGAACTTGTGACTTTTTCAAAGAATGCAAAGTGAAAAAGAAAAGAAAAGAAAAAATATGGGATTTGTAATTGAAGTTCAAAAGGTGTGGTTGTTCTCAGGCAGGAAGCCAATTGCAATAAAAAAAGCTTCTTCAAAGGGATAGCTGGCAAGGGCAAGTAAACAAGCTCATTAGTATGCCAGTTTGAAACATGCGTGGTTGCTTTTGTATGACAGAGAGATCTAAACTAATATAACTGAGATGAAATGAGTAGTTGAGTAGGAGTGAGGATTGTTCTCAGCACTTCTGTAAATCTGCCATTAATTCTATCAGTTAAAGTGAACACTGTGGTAT
Source organism: Protopterus annectens (assembly GCF_019279795.1). NCBI lineage: Eukaryota > Metazoa > Chordata > Ceratodontiformes > Protopteridae > Protopterus > Protopterus annectens. The sequence goes on along the minus strand of NC_056731.1, from coordinate 1,184,946,559 downwards.
CGAGCAGATGAAAGAAACATGGACATTAAAGTTTGGTATACGTTTTGTATGATCCTGTCTTATAAAGTAGTTTAAGTATCCAGCTCATGGATGGAAAGATGTGTAATATTCACTGTCTGAAATTCCTTTTAGAAAAAATGTAAAAACTTTACTGCTCTTGTTTTCTTAAGAGGAAGGATGAGAGAAAGTATGCCTTAACAGTACAGAATAAATTTTAGGTAGTGCCAATGTTGCACATCTACATTTAAACTACTGAGCAAAGTCTTATACATTTGGTATATTTCAGTATTTGATCATGAACCTTAAACTGTAACTGCAGGGTTAATTTTATTTTTTTCAAATTTTTAGGTTCTTGACATCTGAAAATGTGATTTTTGCATTTGCTACGTAAAATCACCTTTAAAGAAAGACACACAGTTTATTAATTTTGGGATACAAAATAACTGGCCAGATTGCAAATGGCCAAAAGTTCTACACTACAGAGTCTGAACAATCCAGTGTCATATCCAACATATAGGCCACCAGCTATAGAGAGAGAGAGAGAGAGAGATTTATCACTGCTAATAAGGTCAAGTTGAAGCTCTTAATCTCAGGATATCATCACATTGTTAGATTCATGGCTAACATATAATGTGCTGCAAACCACTGTCTGTAGGCTTTGTTTCAATAGAAACCAAAATCCCCATTCAGGTGTCTTCTACTGGTGTTTTGCTGGTCTAATAATATATGCCTTTCCACCAATTATACTTGCATGGTCTTCTTAAGCCATATCTGAAGCATGAAAAATTTAACCCTTTCTTTTATACCACAACATTTTTCACAATAGTATCTGTATTTTAAAATTCCCTACCAAAGACTCTACAGAACTACACTTCTCTTTCCTCATCTGACTTTTAGCTTAGTCATCACTTAAGGTTAAGCAGGTGTGATGGTGTTGTGGTGTGACCAAATTCAGCTACTAAATCTATTCCTCTCTATACCCTCACTTCCTCTCCAACTCTTAGATCTCCATCCAGAAACATTTTCTACTTCTTCCCCGCATTCTTTCCTAAAATACTCAACTTTCTTTCCTTCTTCCTTCTTTATATCCACCTAAATGACACTGCTTTGCCTTTTGTAACTTCTAATTATAGTTTTCTTGAAACACATTCATAGAACTAATTCCATCTAAAGTCAAACAATGCACTAACCAAGCAGTTTTCTTTGTATTAGTCCTTCCCTGAGTTATTCCTCTCTATATACCATTATCCCCACATCCCTCTATCACAATTTACAGGTATACCATTTTACCAATGAAAATATTCTCTGACCAAATCAGGTGTTTTATTAAACAATGCTTCATTTATTAGGACAAATAGTTTCCAGCCTACCATGTCAGCATCCTATTTAATTCACTAATAGTATCAGTCTAGCCTCATTATCTTCATGTACACATAGGGTTACCACCTGTCCCACTTTGCGAGGGACAGTCCCTCTTTGGGCAGTTGTGTCCTGCAAAAAAATTGAAAAAATGGCAAATGTCCTGAGATTTTAGGACAAAAATATTTCCTATATTTTATGTAATAGGAGCATAAAACATTTATTCTGTATCTGAAACACCTAAATGTTATAATAAACAGAATAAACAACTAAAATGCTACAAGAATAAGCTTTTATTTAGGCAAAAAAGTGAAGTTCTGTCCTTTGTACTGGCCATGGGTATGTTTCGCCCTGCAAAATCTGACGTTTGTAGCAAAAATGTCTCACTTTGGGCATTTGAAAAGGTGGAAAACCTATGTACACAGTGCCTTTTCTACTGACTACTTTTGTCTCTTTCAGCTATCATCTAAATGTTGGGTAACTCAGGAGACCCAGTTCATTGATTTTCTCAATGTAGCACTCATATGTAGCTTAGCTACATTACAAGCTAGTAATTACAGTAACTGAACTAAATGTTGATGTTTGTTGTATATTCTTTTTAAGATATCTTAATCTGATTATTTGTAGCTAACATACTTGTACTCAAGATAGAGTAACCCAGACTGTGAGTAACGGATTATAGTCTTATCATGTTAGTAAATCTTTGTAAGCAAATATCTTCTCACAGTTAGCTAGCCTGCAGCACAGCTGGGATATAGTATCCTCAGTGTGGTTGCAACATGGCAAATTTAAGAGTATTTAATCCAAAAAAAGCTATCAAGTAGCATTTTGTTGCATTTTTAAATGCAGTGTAATACACACAGCATATCCGTTAGTCTCTAAAATTAAGAAAAAACTTGACCTTGTTATAGTGATGTTCATTCATTTGAACCCAGCTATAACAATCTTGATATTATAGCAAGGTTTATATGTACAAAGCTTGTATTAGCAAGGCTTATTTAGAACCATAGAACTTCATTCAAAATCTACAGACAGCTTTGAATGCTGTTATGACACTGCACTGCTGCATAAACAAAAATATGGCAAAGCAAAACAGCTTTTAAAGTTGTTTGATGATAAAAGTTGAATCTTGCTTCTGGATGCTGTTTGCATGGCAACATAAACTCTTTCTTTTTTAACTAGTAATACATCACTGCCACTATAATTCCCATGTATAACAAAGAATTATGATTGGATGTATGATCACTGTAATTTGTTATAGTGTTCTCAAATGAAGTCAAAAATACAGTTCTTAAACTTCACTCTCAAACTGAATTTCATGATTCCATTTCCTGAACACATTAATGACTCGATTATGATTGGAAATTTGATTGTAATTCTCTATCTCCCCTGATCTTGGCTTTAGGCTGATTATATTTATTTTCTTTTTTATTATTAGAGCACAGGGACAAGGCTACTAAGCATCAACAAGCTTCATCCTGTGGTCTTCACTTCAGTTCCCTCAATCTTCATTTGCCTGCTGTGCAACTTTACAATTCTAATTTACATCACAGTACTTAACAGTTCTTCCCTGTAAAGAGACAGTTGTACGCAGTGAGTTTACCTAGCTAATAAATAATACAAAAACAATTAAAAATAGTATACAGAGCTACTGTATGTATGTCAGTCAATTCTACATTTTACTCACTTGGTAGACAACAGTGTAAACATCGCTTCAGCAGGTCCTTTTGTCTCATCAAAAGAAACCAATGTTATCAGAGTTAAATGAACTGCATAGTTGAAGTTACAGAAGACAATACATATCTTAATATGCCTGTTATCATATTGCTAAAACAGAAAAAAGAAAAATCAAAGTGCACTTTGAAGTGTAGAAGAAATCAATTTTATTCGCACCTTAAAATGGGCATTGGCAATGGAACCTTTTCATTCCACTGCTAAAGTAAACTGTTCACACTCTTCTGTTTCATGAATACTAAAGTCACTCACTTCTCTGAAAACTGTTGCAGCAGAAAAAGGCAGATTCCTGATTGTACCTCCTATATATTTTTTGTCAGTTTATTACATGTTATGTATCACACCCAAGCAGTACTGTTTTTAAAAAACACAAAGAAACTTTCAATATTAATTTGCAATGGAGCATTCAGATAAAAGCATCCCAAGTGTCTGTCTTAGATCAGTTGCACCTATTTGACCATTAAGGCCCTTATCCCTCAGAGGACCTCACATCAGCCAATAACGGTCATTATGCATTACATAACACAGATATTTTCCTGAGAGACGGTATAGCTAAGTGCTAGAAATTTTCCTACTGATAGTCTTCCTCCTGTAGTTGCTGCAAGTCTCATTAACAGAGGGGATATAGTTGCCTCATGAAAGAAAGAAAAACTGTATACGTTTTTTTGAAGTAACACTATGAGCATTAGCAGTTGGCTTAGTGTGAAATGGAAATAAAAAGAACAATATTTTTAAAACCTAAAGCTTGGGTCATGTTTTTCTTTGCTCATAAATTCCACAAGCACTGTTTCTGTTCCTTTCTCCAGTGAATATCCCCCTTACCTTATGCTTCTCCTATCAGGTTACAACTCTTTTGACTGTAAAGTCATCACTTAAATTGTCTAAACTGTTTCTGACAAGCCAGCTGCTTTAACACAGAACTAACTATGATGTCCCTCCTCTCAGTCAGTGATCAAGGAGTCTCAATCCTCACCACGGACACTGGTGAGGAATGTTCACTTGGAACAAAAATAGATACACAAAGTATTTCCAGATGCAACTCTCTGCACCAAACATAGTTTCTCTTAAGAGTAAACAGGGAACACACTCCCATCCTGGGGCTGGGCTTCCTCCTATTTCACCAAGCCCCAAATAAGACTTCACACTGACCACAGCTGTAGAGTTGAGTCTTCAGCCGAGTGTTCAAAGCCAAGTCTTCCACCACCCTCTCTGTGTCCCTGCTCCAAGTAGCTGACACACACACACACTCTTTGAGATTTGATTTTCGCACACATACATACCTGGGAAAGGCTGGCACAGATTTACCAGCTATGTCCCCTCTGCCCAGACTATAAGGCAGATGCTGCCACAAGAACACTCCAAATCCAGCTACTCTTTTCCTGACTGATCTAAAGAATTACTATTCCCTGGTTACTTACTAAAGCAAGGTAAGATGAAGTGGGTGATTGATCCTTCTTTGTCAGGTTTCAAAACCAGATTGCCCCGAGACTTCTATCTCATCT